>NC_051154.1:358846620-358931721 GCF_013339745.2 Dermacentor silvarum | reverse complement strand
TGTTCTAACTTCGCAAAATACGCATTATTGTGCAGATACAGGGCTTTACACTTTTCGCGTGACAGACAGATATTGCTTGGGTACGCGCCAAAGAATGCTTAATTACGCATTAAAAAAAAGATCTGTGGATGGTCTTCATACGGGTTTGTTCGGGCTATACGGCGTTTGGATTGCAATGGCGAGATGCCTGATAGGCTTATCTGATAACTACATTGTCTGGTGGCAAGGAATAGAAAAATGTATAGTAGAGCCAGCGGCGCTCAATTTTACGGCATCAAAACAGATATCAGGCTTATATGCATTGGCAGCTGCATTTAGCACTGTTCACAATTAGACATCCAGACCACTGAGAAGCTTGTAAATGATAGACAACTGTCTTAAATCAGCTGGGACACAATGGAAATGATAGTAATGACACAAAGGGAACAGTATGAAACAAGATGCACGCACAGTGTTGCGTTCGGTGAAGGGAAAAATGTGATACTAGAGCATCGCATATTGCTTTAAAGTGATGCCAACATGACGAGACTCGGCAAATAGTATATCGGAAAGCATTCGAATATGACCTGCTTAATAGTAAGCCGTTTTTATTCAATGACTTTATATTCTTGAGCAGAAGTTATCTGTCCTATGCTCATGAACTAGTGCCCTTCCGCAACAAAAAGCGTCGGGCTCCTGAAGCAAAATCATTCGGAGCAGATCTCATATCCATCGCTACCTCGAGACTTCAATGACTGTTTCATCCCTTATGTGTTCGGAAGAAATACGTATCCGACAACTTGAAATAGTGAACTCACGAATCGAACACGACTCGAATAGCAGGGACTATTCGAGTCGAATTCGAAATGTCGAATATGCGCACGCCCATCACATATTCTTTGCCTGGCCCACAGACCTCTGCAGCCAGGACCATTTGTTAATGATAGTAATAGCATTGATTATGCCTTTGCGAGTAAGGCAGGCATGGAAAGGCATTCGCTACTACCATGCCTGGGGGGGGGGGCTCACAGGTTTCCCTCGGCATGAATTGCGGATAAAAAGCAGTCTATGGTCTCTTGTAGTAGTAAGCCACACCTGAGGGCAATGCGCAAATGCAATTCTAGCCGATGCACATTCCTTGCGTCCGCCTTTGTGTGGTAATTAACGTTTATCGTTGAAGCCCCGCGCGGTAAGACCCATAAAATGTAATTCTCGGTACGGCGCCACTTCTACGACGCCGCGACGCTCCGTAATGCCGGTCTGTTCTGAAGCCCTAATCTATTCCTGCGAGAACAATGAAGATAGAAACAAGTGGGTGAGCAGCCCGACAGAGTAGACAGCAAATCATCGTGGTTTCCCGTCTTGGTCCACGGTCGCAAGCATCTCGATCGCTGACGTTGGTGGTTCTGACGGAACGTGAGCCTATAGTGTGCCGCAGGACGCATCAAGATGATGCCGATGTTTAAGGTTCTGTGGTCTGAATCATCATCATCATCATCAGCCTATATTTTATGTCCACTGCAGGACGAAGGCCTCTCCCTGCGATCTCCAATTACCCCTGTCTTGCGCTAGCGTATTCCAACTTGCGCCTGCAAATTTTCTAACTTCATCATCCCATCTGGTTTTCTGCCGACCTCGACTGCGCTTCCCTTCTCTTGGTATCCATTCTGTAACCCTAATGGTCCACCGGTTATCCATCCTACGCATTACATGGCCTGCCCAGCTCCATTTCTTCCGCTTAATGTCAACTAGAATATCGGCTATCCCCGTTTGTTCTCTGATCCACACCGCTCTCTTCCTGTCTCTTAACGTTAGTCCTAAGATTTTTCGTTCCATCGCTCTTTGTGCGGTCCTTAACTTGTTCTCGAGCTTCTTTGTTAACCTCCAAGTTTCTGCCCCATATGTTAGCACCGGTAGAATGCAATGCAAAGATAAACGTACTCCTTTACAGACTCTAGAGGCTGACTGGAGATCCTGAATTCTTGTTCCCTTGCCAGGCTATTGAACATTATCTTTGTCTTCTGCATGTCTTCTGTGGTCTGAATAGGTGACCCGTAAAACAGAGTGTGAACGTAAACTTTATTTTCAAATCAATCAGATTTGAGTCCGGCGTCTCTTTAGTGGGTCTGGGCAGCCGCCGCGGATGCGGTTCCGAGACCTTGTCTCGAAGCGGCTTCCTCGGCTCGCTGGACGGCCCAGAGTTGTGCTGTCAGGTTCGAGCTGAGCAGTGCGGTCTTCCAGCGCGAGCGGAGGCTGGCGGCGGACGAAACGGAGGGCTCCGCACAGCCCGAATTGTCTGTTAAATCCTGACACCCCCATAACATGTCTATAAGTGTGGCAACCTCGCCACACGACGCGCATGTGTTTGTAGTGTACATGTCTGGATACATGCCGTGCGTGAGCCTGGGGTTTCTGTAAGAATTCGTTTGTGATTGTCTGTAGTGTAATGCTTGGGTCTTGTCTAACCTAGCCTTAGGAAATGGGTAAACGCGTCTCTGTAACTGGTAGTGTGTCGTAATGTCGTGTAACCTGGTCATACGATTCTCCCACGCCCAGACGTCTGCAGTACCCCGCGGGGGCTCTTCCTCCGATGCTGCTCGGTGAATGAAGCCTCGAGCAACGCGATGAGCCGCTTCGGGGGGGGGGGGGGGGGGGGCTCAGTCCCGTGTGTGCCGGGATCCAGCACGTGCCTTTGGTTATCGAAGTCAGCCTCGCCCTGGTGTATGGGATGTCGCTGGAGTACGTGATAAGCCTCTTGGGAGATGCGTCCATTTGCAAAATTGGGAATTGTCGTTTGCGAATCGCAGATCACGCATGTAGCTTTGGTTTGTGTGAGGGCGAGTGCTATGGTCTCTTCCTCTGCCGCTTCGGCATGTGCCGTGTTAACGGTGACGCTCGTGAGGTGGCTCCCTCGTTGACTAGTAACTGCCGCCATGAAACTCTTCCTGTCTCGATAACGGGCTGCGTCGGTGAAGACTGCCTCCTTGTCGTTGGAGTAACTTTGGTTCATGTGTTGTGCTCTGGCTTTACGTCTCCCCGTGTGGTGTTGGGGGTGCATGTTGCGAGGCAGTGGGGGAACGTATTGTTGCTCGCGTATGGTTCTTGGACTTTCCACTTTGATGGCGTGCTGCGTATGGTATGTGATGCCGAGCTTTTCGAACATGTGTCTTCCCGGTTGGCTTTTGGATAGGCGCTTGAGTTGGGACACTTGTTGCGCCTCCATGAGTTCCTCGAGCGTATTGTGTAAGCCTATTTCTAAGAGCTTGGTGGTGCTGACTCCGGGCGCAAGTCCCAACGCACAATTTTACGCCTTGCGTATGAGAGCGTTGAGATTGTTCCTTTCCGCAACAGCCCAGTTGTGAAACGCTGCCGTGTACTTTATTTGAGAAATGACGAAGGCTTGTATGAGTCGTATAACGCTGCCTTCGCGCATACCCCCGTGTTTGTTGGTGATGCGTTGGATGAGCTGAATCGTGCTGATGGCCTTTGCCGTTATCTTGCGAAGTGCTTCACCATTGCCGCCCTTGTGTTCTGTCATTATTCCTAGTTGCAGGCGCCTAGCAAAACCATTTGTTCAGACTTTCAGTCAGCTGTGAATAAGTAGCAGATGCCCTGTTGCCACTTCTAGAATAACAGTACACTCCTCTTTATTAGGCAGCAGTGAGTTGTGCAACAGCTCACAGAGAATGGTATCGCAAATTATTTTTTGCTCCAATGTTGGCTCGGGCAACCAAAACTAGTTTAGTACCTCTGCATGCACAGACAGAGGTAATGCGAAGGTGAAATATGTGTGCGATACAAGATGAGCACCGTCCATTTCAGCAATCTTGCAAACAAAAATACGAAAGTTTCGTTCGAGAAATGCTGTTGACAGTGCCGCTTATGTGTTCGAACGCATTGAGAATTTTATAAATTTTATAATTACGCTAGCTGCGATTGGTAAAGACCGACTGTTACCAATGGTATCGGCTGCAGCAACCATCACTATATTTCGCGGACAACTTTCTGTATCGATCGACGGAAAGCTACGGGGTCGGAGCTACAGTACAAGGGTTACCGCGTCAAGTATTCCGGTAGTGTTTGACAAAGCCTTTGGTATCTCGGAACAGTCGCTTGGAATCGATGCAGGTTCCGCGAGCGAGTATTTCGCGTTTCCCAGACACGGAAGAAAAAAGCCGCAAAATAAGCGTACTTCAACACTCAGTGCTATGTTTTCTATTAGTTAGTGGTTAATAATAACGCATTCATGTTTCCTCTTCCGCAGTTTAAGCTAACGCGAATGAAGATGCGGGACTTTTTTTCAGAAGCGCTCTCGCGTGCGTGCGCTTCTGAAAGCAGCAACATTTAAAACATTCTAAAGAGCAGCATTTGCCAAGCAGGTGTAATTATCGCCTCGGCACTCGATTTTCCAAGTAATGCGTCCTACGCTTCCTTTACTTAACAGATAATGATAACTTTCTGATATGTTTCAGTGACTGCCATGTAGAGCAGTCAGTGACGGTGCGTCCAAGCAGCGGTAAATGTCTTAGAACTAAACGTGCCATAAAAGGCCGCTTAAAAAGGCTGCGAAAAAGACTGCTTCAAAGTTGTAAAAAAAAAAAAAAAATCCGAGCCCTTCCACTACTGTGAAAATGGAAGCCAACGAAGCTGTGACTATGGTGTGTCTGCTGTAGGAAATATTGCTATAGTGAATTTATATATTATCATTATTGATTATATTGAGCGTCTTCGGCATGTTCGTCAAAGAGCAAGGACACCGCTGTCTTGTATTCGCCCGGCGCAATGACCAAGTAGTGCGTTTGCTGCGCCAGTTCCCCCCCCCCCCTCCCCTTCGTCATAGACTAGCGTATGAGCCACAACGTTCATAGCCGCGGCACACAGCTCGGCAGCGTCACGATCCTGTGAGATCTCTCCCGCTCCTGCTCCCGGCGGCTGATACCCACATATCCAACGCGGGTGTGAGCCACACGTGACTTGTTTCTTACCTTCCCTCTTTCTTTCTCTCTTCATTTCTTTGCTTCCTCCTTTCTTTCTTGTCCCTGGGTCATACCCTCATATCCAATGCGGGTATGCGCCACACGTTACATTATTACAACACGTACAATCGTGACGTAACTGACGAGCATGTGATGTTGTTGATGTCATGACGTATCAGTCACATCAGTGATCCGTTTTGACACATGGGCTAAGGCACAACTGGCGGGAAACCGCCATACACATAGCGCTGAAGTGCTGATGATGATAGTTTTTTTCTGCACGCGGACACGACCCTGGGAGAACTAGCGCGTAACAGCTTCGCTGTAAAAAAGAACACGTTAATTTGCTGCGAGAGTTGTACTATGTTGACAGAGGGAACGGAAAGCTCGGTCGCGTGATCGACAGTTGAAACGGAACTCAAAAACACGTGGGCTCGGCATGTTGCCTTCTGCGTCCAACACGAAACTGCCACCACGTAATTCCCTGCAATTCATCGTTTTAACAGTCAACTTTGAGCCGCCAGTGCAGTCTTTCATCTCGTATGAAAATATCTTCTCGACCTCATTTGACAGCAATATTTGGTCCAGTGAACATATTGATTAGGAGGAACCGAACAACACAAACATCTCAAATTCAAAATTTTTCATCAGGGCTCCTTTAGAACTAAAGTTAAATGCCATCGCGCATTTGTCTTTCATTCCATTTTGGTTAAATAAGCTACGTCATTCTAAGTCACGGCACGGTAACAGGGTCACAAGGTCCCTTATTTATGATGTAACACTAGTATACATTTTTAACAAAAACAGGTCCTTGCACTGTCATGGCTACGGTTACGAGCAAAAGCATTTTTAATTTTTTATTATGTGATAGCGCGTTTTTTAAACAAAATGATTGAAGCTAACAATAGCCGAGATCTTCACACAAATTTAAGACACCGCGCAGAATCATCATCATATTCAGCCTATAATCTTTATGTCCACTGCAGGACGAAGGCCTCTCCCTGCGATCTCCAATTACCCCTGTCTTGCGCTAGCGTATTTCAACTTGCGCCTGCAAATTTCCAAACTTCATCACCCCACCTAGTTTACTGCCGACCTCGACTGCGCTTCCCTTCTCTTGGTATCCATTCTGTAGCTCTAATGGTCCACCGGTTATCCATCCTACGCATTACATGGCCTGCCCAGCTCCATTTCTTCCGCTTAATGTCAACTAAAATATCGGTTATCGCCGTTTGTTCTCTGATCCACACCACTCTCTTCCTGTCTCTTAACGTTAGTCCTAAAATTTTTCGTTCCATCGCTCTTTGTGCGGTCCTTAAATTGTTCTTGTGCATAATAGTCAAAGGGAATTACTAACCGCGCGCAAATTCGTGATATGACGTCGTACGCCCAGACATTGAAGTATCACACGTGTCACTGACGCCACGGTAAAAGTGATGCACGTGAAAGGAAGCTTGACATGGCTGATTACGTTGTTTATTCGCTTTGGCCGTGAAGGCCCGACGCCGACCGAAACGTCATTAAAACGCTTTATTGGTGCGGGTACTTCACTGTGAATATTTACCGTGGTGTTTCCACGGTCAGTGGTGCCGACCGTGCAAACACCACGTTTTATGGCGATTGCAATTATATGGGCATTCTAAGCGAATGTCTCCCGTCGCCGTCATCGTGTGGTTCCGTATAAAGTCCAGCGGCCATACAACGGTCACCACGCGCCGTACGCTGTGTGTGGAATCGTGCGAAGGTGAGCCGGCAACCACAGCTTAATCTCGCGCACGTGAGACAGAAAGGCGGCCGGAAGCGCCCGATCTTCATTCGCACGCGGGGCACGGAGAGGAGGCGACGGAGACGGTGGCAGAGGGGGGGGGGGGGGTGTTTAGCTCTTGCGGCTGCTGCTGACGGAGCTGCCGCGCAGGCACCATATCTTCAAAGCGATCTGCGATGGATACAAAGTGCCCGCGCCGAGTGCCGGTAGCTTCGTATGCGCTGTGCTTTCGACGTTCGCGTTGAGGCGAGACGAAAGACAGCGCGAAGGTCAATGTGCCCGCTGCTGCTGGCGTGCTTTCTCACTCCAGCGTTTTGGCGAGTTTCCGCGGTCATCTAGCGAGATGTGTCCAAGTATACCTGTGCGCGCGTGACACCGTGCTTGTTAATTTGTTAGCAAGAGAATATTTACAACTGTCTACGACCATAAAACTAATATCCTAACTTCATAAGCTGTCTACCAATTTACTATCGCAATTAATGTTTCGCCATTCGGGTTAAACTGCGACTTTTATTGTACAGTTCGAAATAAATACTTGCTTCGTAACAAAGATGCGTTAGCTGATCATAGAAGAAATGAATGATATTGATATATTAAGAGGAAGTTGGGCAGCGTAAGATGGACGCTAAAATTACACACTTTTTTCGTGTTAGTAGGGGCAACATTGGTGCCACCTGGCTATATTTTTCTGGAAAGGTAGTCGTATCGGAGTAATAAATGCACCTAGACCAGGATGCCGCTATAGGTTTGCATTCATGATTGCGGTGGCGACTGCATCATTTGCTTTAAATAATACGAAACGCCTTCCGGGAAAAGTGACAATAAATGTGGTGTGTCTGTGACCATCTGAAGGGGCGATAACAACGCAGAGTGGGCTTCGCACGGGCAATCAATGATCGTATTACAGTGCACGAAGGACCTGGCCAGATGCTTCTGCTTGTCGCCTAAAAAGCCGTATAAGTTATTACGAGTGCGGCGTAACGCCAAGGCAAGGAGTCTTTACAACAATCGCATGTCTTACAAGCACATGTACTCACCGCCAGCAAGCAGACTACGCGAGGAGAAATCCACGCCCAGCTTATAGTTCCCGTAGGGTGAAAATATAAAATTATATTACAGGGATTTATGCGCAAAAAAGAATAATCTGATTATGAGCCATGCCGTAGTAGGGGGGGGGGGGGTAGTTCCTGATTAGGTTTGACGACCTGGGGCTCTCAACGTTCAGGTAAGCCTAAGACAAGAGCGTTTTCGCATTTCGCCCCTATCAAAATAAGGCCGCCGTGACTGCGATTGAACCCCCGACATAAAGCTGAGCAGTGCAACGTCATAAACAAGCGCGGCTGGTTCACTAGTGTAGATATCGCTGCCAAACAGGTTTGTCTGCATAGACTACAGTGTGTGCGTAAAGAATGTGAAGCAGACAAGGCCTCTGTAGAGTAGTTCAACGGTGAAATACCACAACTAAGCTTGGTTAGGGAAATTTCAGGTATTCGCTCTCGACGAAATGGACAGCACCGGGAGGTGAGAAGGCGTTGGTAATCTAGAAGATTAGTCGCATTCGAGTGCGGTAATGCTTGCTCGATTGCACACCTGCACATCTGTACCGAAAAAAAGTATGGCGGTAACGGGAAAGCTAGAAATAATCTGAGCGCATATACGAATTCTTAGATAAAGAGTCATCCGTTCCTTTAACAAGATGATTTATAAGCCAAAGTACACAAGGATACGTAGAAACTGATGAGGAGTTAACGGACGAAACATCCCCAAGGTGCGCATGTCATGCACTAAAAGGGGTGAGGGATGACCACGGAGGTAAGGAACCTGTGACAAGAAGGACACACAAGCCCGAGCATTATATTTTTATATTGTCAGAGCGCTCCGTCCGGTCCGATTTAGAGCGCAGCATTTAGGTGCACGTTCTTGCGTTGAGCGTCGGCGTCGGCATAACCTAGCGAAGGCTGAAACAGCGAACGCGCAGCGTAGTGGGAGATGAGAGACAGCGATAGCGAAGAGAGCGCGAGAAGAATAGCGGAGGAGGAGAGTACGACAAAAGGGTGAGGAGGAGCGAGGGGGACTGCCAGGAGCGCGTCCACCGGTACCATATATGGAAACAAAAAGCTGGCGTGGACTTGGGACCCATTGCTCATGCGCAACTTCGCCTGCGCCGCCGCCAAACGAGAATGTGCTTCGCGAGAGCCACGCGTTCCCGTGTTCAGGATTTCTTTCTGGACAATGAGCGACGAAACCGGTGGGAATGCTTCATCTGCCGCTGCTGCTAAACGAGCTGCCCGAGCAGAGGCTCAATGCCGCCACCGAGAGGACGACATGGTACTCACGGCGGCTGCTTTGCCACAATATATCGCGAATTCAAAACGCCTAAGCAGCAGCGCACAAAATTCACATTTAGGGGTGTCGTAGTCGCCGGTGAATTTTTTTCTTCTGCTTTTTTCTCTCACCTAATTACGTATAAACCTTGTCGACTGCACGAACAAGCCTAATTCACTTCAAGAACGCGGTTCGCTGTTCTCAGCCAAAACAATTGCGGTGCTTGAGAAGCAAACATTTCTAGTCCAAAATGTCACAGACGTTTTAGCACCTAAAACATATCTCTATTCGAGACCGAATTTCCTCTTGCTTGTTAAGAAGCACGCAGACGACATAGGTTAGTCTACGATTTTTTCCTTCATTGACACGGTGCCGTCTTGCTCAGTATCCTGCGTTTCGGTCATGATGGCGTCACGCTCAGGGGAGTCGACAACCTTTGGTGGAAGATTTGCAATGTCCCTGAGCATCAGTCGGCCCTTCATGAAGCCGCTGCTGCGTTGCGGGAGTCGGGGCATTGTCCCAGCGGGCCATGTTGCTCTTGGCCACGTAGATCTCTTTGGCCGCCTGCATGGCCGCCGGTATATCTTGTGAGGTCCGGGAAGTGGCTGCATGCGAGCTGGTATTCTCCTTTCTCGCGGATCCCTTGCCAGGTGCGCCTGTACTCACGTCACTTCTCAGCGGATCACTTAGACCAGAAGAAAGTCCGTGCTTGATGAGCGGCTCACTTAGACCAGAAGCAAGAACGTGCCTGAAGTTCCTGTCAATGTACCTTTTAGAGTGAACCCTATGAGCGAGATTAGCTACGCTGTCGAAAACGTGACAGATACTACTTATAAATGGCGAAACGACACCTCTACAAAAATTGCATAAAACGATAAAAACACAATAGTATGGATTGCTAAATAAAGAAATATTATTATTAGATAGCGTCCCATTCATTTTTCGCAATACGTATCAAAGAAAATGACACATCTTAGCATAGACGTGACACTAGGGCATTACCAGAAAGTTGTGTTTGAAATTCTATTTCTGCCCCCCTTTAGCATTATCTGCTGCATTCTCGACCAATCCTCCTTTGCTTCATTGCTATGAGTCGTTATATGTTGCAGAATGAATGGCAGTACCCCAAGACCCATATCAACACACAAGGTTGCGATTCTGTAGGGGTACTCCTCTTTTTTGACCCGCAAGTAGCCGCTCCAGAAGCCGTTCGCTAGCTATTTCAAGTAATTTTTTTAACGTCGCGTTTCCCCGATTTTATTCCGATAAATCACAGGCTTCAATGCATAATAACACGAGATAGTTTTTACGTCTGCTCTGGCATGGATCCTCTAGAGGAGAGGTACCTTAGCAAGATATTGATGTTGGACAATTATCCTGTTGGCCAATTATCCTGTATGGGTATATGCAACTTACTACACGCTCATCATCATCATCGCATTTCCTAGGTTGGGACAGACGCGCGTGAGAAGAAGAAAACGAAGAAGGCACCAGGCAGCTGTCTCGTGCATTGCGCACTTGCCGCCATTTGTGAGCAGCAACTAGGTTTCTTCGTTTGGCAGGGCTTCATTTAAAGAATCCGGAGACGTTTTCGGACAAGCAGAGTAGGAAGTCCTTCTTTATAGGGCTGAGCTACTGTCAGCGCTGTGCTATACTGTTGTGACAGCTCTTGTCAATCATGATGCAACGGCGTATATCTGATGGCAGGGCTCAGCACCCGGATTGGAAGACGACTGGCCACGGATCTCGGGACGCCGCTCCGCAGCGCGACAGCTGCGGACGCGCTCAGGTATCCACAACAGTGTTCGACCATGGCTACTCTCGGCCTCGACGTGCTGGAGGGTGCACGACACACGGCGGGCATCTGGGCATCTTTGCTCCTGGCTGCTGCCACGTCAATGAGACGGCTGACAGGTAAATATTCATACATATACTGCAACGGAAACCAAAGCATTCTACATCTCAGTGGCCCCATGCACTAAAGTTGGCGGGCCTTGTCGCCAACGAAACATTAGGGCTATTTGGAGTACGTCTTGTCACTAAGTGGCAATCGCGATAGAAACCTGCATGTGGTTTGTACACTGGGTGCCTGGGCTCCTGGAACACGTTCGTGGCCAAACTGAGGCTCTACCTAAATGCAATTAAGGTACTGCAAAAAACACAGACAGAAAGAAATGCGACACTGCACCTGCACCGTGCGATTGGGTTCTTTTTGGTGTGGCCTTATCGCACTGCCCGTGGTGCTTTTAAGAACCAGCCGGGCAAGCACTAGGTTTTTTTTTGTAAGTGGCTTTTGCTGTTGCCAGGTTGCCTTCGGCAAAAAAAACGTGTAAAGTAATGACGGGCTGACATATGCTGTCAAGAACAATTGCAACGTGATGACAATTTTGGTAATACGCGCGTAGGAGTGAAATGCAAGTTATACCATTACACAAGGACTTCGAACAGCCCCTAAGAAAAAGCATTATTAAAAAGTTTGATTTCCTGTTATGTTCCTGCAATTGGGGTACTTAGTATTGAAACTCATAATTGGACCGAAAAATATTGCAGCAGAGAACAAATGCACCCTCAAGTGATCTTTTGGAAGGATGATACAGCGATTCTGATTAATTGTGAAATCATTACATTTCAGCCGAAAGCACCGTAGAGGAGGCAGCCCTTGTCATTCCCTTCGCGGATCGGCTGGAGAAGCCACGGCGTCGATTCTCGCTGTAGCTGTGTTGTCCAAGACGATGGTTGACAAGAGACGAAACGAGCTCCCAGCTCGTGCAGCGGGTTCTGACCCGAGGCGACGCCCCAAGCCAGGCCCGGGTTGTCGAGGCCTCCGCCCCCCGCCTGACCGTCGTAGGAGCACTGCGCTGCCGTAGCCACTGTTCACGCGGAGGGGCTTGGCGAAAGGCCGATGTGTGTCTGGTTGAGCGCAGCCACAGCGTGTGCGTACTCTGCTTCGCGCGAGGCGTCAACAAACCCGCCGTCGTCGCCTTCCACGCGGTGCTCCGTTCCGCGGCCAGCCCCACCGTCGCTTCCATCGACGTGGACTTGCGTCGTAATTTTTTCCGTACAGTTCTGCATGAACTCGTACGCAGTTTCTGCTTTATTAACGGGTGATTTAATTTTTTCTTGATTTTGTGAAAATATATTGTTATATATCGTAGATTTGTTGATTTTCCTGCATTTCTTTTTTTTCACTCATTGTTTTCACTTTCTTGAAATTTACGCGTACCTTGTTAAGATAACAGGCATGAGTTGAAACGTCTTGCCATTATCACGGCCGGACTGGACTACGCGCGCGCAGCTCAAATCGCTACGCTTGTGAATCAAAGTACTGCTTGTGGCAGGTATAACATGCGGCGGCTTAGCTTTTACCTTTACATACAAGGCGTTTCCCGTAACCTAAACCAAAAATTGAAATAAAAAACTTGGAGGACGCATCAGCTTCACCATTAAGATTGCAACGCGATAGTATATATCGCTAGCTGATTCCAAATGGAGTTTGCAAATTACCTCATGTCATCCGCTCACCTAAGTTTCTGCCATCGTCGAATGTGCTTCCCTCCACTAGGCATCGATTCTGTAACTCTAATGGCGCACTAGTTATCTGCCCTACGCATTACATGCCCTGCCAAGCTCCATTTAAATTTACAGTGTAGCTGATAAACCGCACGTGTATGAAATCAATGACATAAGGTTTGCCATCATGTGAAGTATCTTAGAGTATCTTATAACCCGCTTAATTAGCCAATTAACTAAGATGAAATATGCGAAATCGATAGTATTCAAGTTAGGGCAAAGTACGTTTTGTTATTTTGTAGAGGGGATTGAGATTCATCTTTTTTTTCCAACTTATATGGGGCGTGGTGATCTTTTTCGGCATTTAAGGAAAGTACGCGAAATAAGAAATAAAACCATGTGACTGCGCTCATGCGCTATCGTATTGCAGCAAGTGCTCGCTCGAAATGTTGGTTGATAGGGCGGTCGCTGCCTAGACGGCGCATGGATACACGTGAAGAGGGAACCACTCCTGCAAATCAAGCCATCCTTATGCTCATTAAAGGTGCTGATTCCCTCTCTCGCTTTCTCCGAAATGACACCTCGGGTGATGTTCAGTGTGCCGCAGTGGGTAATACTCAGTGGAATGTCCGCAATGGGCGCTAGATTAGGCAGCTTATATTGTGGCTTCTCATTGCGGTGTTCCAAGAGATCACCGCTGGCCAATTTCGTAGCTTTATAACCTGGGCCTATAGCATCTGACAGACATTTCGACCAAATGAACGGTCAGATGGCACTTACTGTTGTTTGCGCTTTTTCACGGAGAACTGCAGGATAGCGGGGGGAAACTCTCTGTCAGTTACCAAAAAGTGTGAAAACTTGTTGGATGTGTCCTTTTTCTGGGGGCGATCAGGGAGTGGGGAGAAAGAATCTCCATAAGTGAACGTGGGCTTTTCGTCAGTAACGCGAGCCACCCACCGTGCAGCCCTACAAGAGGACGCAGCAAAACCTGAAAAAATAGTGACACGTACACATGTTTATCTTTCACTGGTGGCCGCTTTCAACATTGGCTGACAAATGTTAAACGTTATCGCTCGGCGCAGGACGCGCCTGCATTGGAAGCTTCTCGGACGTTATCGATGCTTCTCTCCGTCGTCTGTGGTCACCGACGCCCATGTAATCTGATTGTATGAGCGACGCGAATTGTCTAGAACTTTCTGGAAGACACGCGGGCATCAGGGATTAATCTGGAACCTTCGATGATTCAGGTATAAAAGCCGACGCGTTTCGCCGCTGATCAGATTTCGACGATCGCCGACTGTGTTCGCCGCTATCGTTGTGCTTCAAGTGTAACTTGCTTTTGTGGGCACAGGTTCGCCCAATAAAGAATCAGTTTCGTCATTCCCAGTTTTACGACTGTTTGCTTCATCGTCACTACTACGTGACATCTGGTGGAGGTGCTTTTATGTCCTTGTACCGGACCCCCCCGTCCAGCCGTGAGCCAAGCCCACACCGTCTAGAAGACGTCGACGCCTACCCCGACCAGCGAGCTAGTCGCAGGCTACTGAACCTGCCACCGGAGTACGAACCCCTACCTGAGAAGACCAAGTGGACAAAAGTCATGACCTCGGCAGCAGCTACCATGACAGCCCCTGTGCCAACATCTGCGGTCGTGATGCAACAATCCAGGGAGCCGCCGACTTTCCGCGGTTCGCCATGTGAAGACGCCGAAAGCTGGCTGGAGGCATACGACCGGGTCGCTACGTTCAACAAGTGGGACTGCGACGAAAAGGTGCACCATGTTTACTTCTCTCTTGAAGATGGCGCCAGAACCTGGTTCGAGAATAGGGAACGTTCACTAACAACCTGGGACCTCTTCCGAGCCGCCTTCCTGGACACCTTCACGAGCGTCGTCCGTAAAGAAAGAGCTGCAGCCTTGCTGGAAAACCGTGTACAGCTCCCGAATGAGGGCATCGGTATGTACAGCGGTGAGCACTGTTAGGGTGAACACGCGAGCGCGTGGCCGACGGCACTGTCAGCGCCCCGTTACGGTCATCACTGGAAACATTGCGCATGCGCATCACGCCTTCCGCGAAATAATTGTTCCACCGCGCGCATGACGTCATGAATGCACTTGTTCGTCGTCTGCTAGCCGCATTTTTGTTTTCTAAGCCCATGCATCCTGCATTTTAAGATTTCTTTAAACATCTGTGCTTGAACAGAACAAGACAAAAAACTTGTATATCTATGGGGGCGTGTCTATTCGTTCCCTTCAAAGTTGTTGTGCATGCAACGCCGTATATAAAACAACCAAACATCTTTTGTAGCCGTTCATTCTGTCGCCAGATCGTATTATGGCTAGGGTTCCCGATGATGAACGGCGCTCAATTGTCGATCTTTCCCTGAAAGGTTATTCCCAGCGGTATATTGGCGCTTTAGTTAATAGGCCCCTGAAGACTGTGAACAGGATAATTCAAGCCTACAAGTATGAAGGTCGCATTCAGGATGCACCCCGCGCGCCCCGCCCTAAAGCTACCACAGACGATGAAGACGCCCTCATAGTTGCAGCTGCTGTTCGTAACCCTTTCTTGCCAGCCCCAGCAATACGCGAGGACTTGGATTTGGACGCTTCGGACACCACTGTTCGACGTCGCCTGCGTACTGCGGGCCTTCGCAGTCGCGTCGCAGCGCAGAAGCCACTACTAACGGCGGCAAACAAGGACGCACGACGGCAGTTCGCTGAGCTGCACGAAGCATGGACATCAGAAGAGTGGGGTCGCGTCATCTTTTCGGATGAGTCGACGTTTTCGACGCGACAAGACCAAAGATTGCGTGTTTGGAGACTACCAGGCACACGGTGAGGCAAACTTCCTGCTTTGAAAAGCAATTGTTTTAGTTAACATCACAATGCCACGCAGGAACGACCCGGACAACGTGCAAGGTGTTTCTGCCAGTGGGAGATCGAGTGTGAGCGTGTGGGGTGCTGTTTTAAGATATGGTTTAGGGCCCCTGCAACGTATACGTGGACACTTATCGTCGGAACAATACTGCAACATTTTGAACAATGTGCTGTTGCCATATGCGAGCAGTTTATTCCCAGACGGTGATTACCTGTTCCAACAGGACCGGTCACCGATACACACGGCGCGGGCTGTCAAGGAGTTCCAGGCGGAGCAGCACATGCAGCTACTGGAATGGCCTCCGAAAGGAGCGGACCTGAATGTGATAGAAAACGTGTGGGGCCGTCTGAAAGCTTCTTTGGCAAGGAAGCCCCTTTATTCCGCGACTTCGGACCAGTTGTGGGCGCAAGTCAGCAACGAGTGGGAAAGGCTGAAAGCCGATCGGGAATATGTTCGATAACTTTAAGACTCGTTACCGTCCAGAATAGCTGCAGTCGTTGCTGTAAGTGGTCACATGACTCGCTATTAGATTTGCTCATGTTTTTATATTTGTTCTCATGGTCTTGTTTAACTTGAATTGCAAAAGTGCAATTTTCTTGAATAAAAAGTTTAATAATTATCCCTCTTACACTCACTTTTTTCCTTCACGCACCAATCTTCAATCCAGATGGACCTTGAAATGCAGAAGGTATCAGCTCAGCGAACAAAAAATGCGGCTACCAGACGACGAACAAGCGTATCGATGACGTGATGCGCGCGGTGGAAAGAGTGTTTCGCAAAGCACATGCTGCGCATGTGCAATGTTTCCAACGATGGCTGTTACGCGGCGCTGATAGTGCCGTCGGCCACGCGCTCGCGTGTTCACCCTAACAGTGCTCACCGCTGTACACTGAAGAAATGACTCGATTGTTCCGGCACGCCGATCCAGCTATGCCCGAAGACAAGAAAGTTCGCTTGCTCATACGGGGAGTTAAGCAGGAGCTATTCGCCGGACTGGTACGGAATCCACCAACAACAGTCCAAGACTTTCTCTCGGAGGCTACGACGATCGAGAAAGCACTGGACATGCGCAACCGGCAATACAATCGCCGTTCGACGCCACACTACGCCGAAGTCCAAGGACTTTCCGACGACCTACGAGACACCATCAGGGCGATAGTACGCGAAGAGCTGCGGAAGTTGCTACCGTCGTCGCAGCCTCAAGTTGCTTCCATCGCCGATATCGTGCGGGAGGAAATCCAGCAATCGCTAGGACTTCCCGAATCGCCGCAACCCCAGCCGGAAGCGATGACATACGCCGCCGTCGCCCGTCGTCAAGGCCCCCCTCCGCGCTCGCGCCAGGGCCCCGTAACGCCGCAATTCCGTCGCCCAGCGCCGCCGCCGCAGCCAGCACGCCCGCCCGTCGCCCAGCGCAGCTACCCGAGAAAAACGGACATTTGGCGCGCCCCCGACCACCGCCCGCTCTGCTATCACTGCGGGGAAGCCGGCCATGTCTACCGCCGATGCCCATACCGCGAGATGGGCCTACGAGGGTTCGCCGTCAACGCGCCACGTCCACAGCTTGGCGAGCGACCACGTGACATCGCCGACTACCTCGCCGGAGCTCAGTGGCAACCACGACGACCCTCACGCTCGCCGTCACCAGGCCGCTACATCTCGCCCCATCGCCGTCAGTACACCGGTCCCACTCGGGGCCGATCTCCCAGTCCTTACCCGGGAAACTAAAGGCAGCAACCGATGGAGGTGCGGTTGCTGTACGACGCAATACCGAAGATCCTCCGCCGCCGACGAAGAAGATTCGCGAATCACCACGACGAGGTATCAGCACACCGCCTGGCAAGAGCCCTAACGACAACACTTCGCCGCCGAAAGAAGACCTACCGACGCGACGTAGCAGCAGCGGAGCAAGCCGACGCAGCCGTGATCCGACGCCACGACTTAACCGCAACGCCAGACGACGGTCTACCGACTTAGACGTGCTAATCGATGGTCATCACGTCACTGCTCTCGTCGACACTGGAGCCGACTATTCCGTCTTCAGTGGCCCGTTCGCCGCCAAGTTGAAGAAGGTGAAGACTGCCTGGCAAGGACCCGATATCCGTACAGCGGGAGGCCACCTAATAACGCCGGCTGGAATCTGCACAGCACGAGTCACTGTGAACAACCGCACTTACCCGGCGAGCTTCGTAATCCTGCAGCACTGCTCCAGGGATGTCATCCTAGGCATGGACTTTCTAAACCAACACGGTGCAGTCATCGACTTAAGGTCCAAGTCGGTAACGCTTTCAACGCACAACGCGATACCACCGGATACAGGCATCAGCTACCATGCCTTGAATGTGCTAGAAGAACAAGTCACCGTTCCGCCTCGCTCCAGCGTAATGATTTCCGTCGGTACCGAAGTGCCTGCAGACATGGAGGGCGTCATCGAGGGCGATCATCACTTACTGCTCGACCGTGAAATTTGCGTCGCTAGAGGCATAGCTGAGCTACGTGCAGGGAAAGCAAGGGTGATGCTCACGAACTTCAGCCCCGAATACAAGCACATTAACAAAGGCACCACGGTCGCCTACATCGACGAAATAGTAGAAGCCAGCAGTGCTTTCGCCTTCACGGATTCCAGTGCACTTGCAACGACGACTATAGTACCTGAACCAACTTTCGACGTCAATCAGAACCTTCCCAGGCATAGGAAAGAACAACTAAAAGCTCTGCTCCTGCAATACAAGGACTGCTTCTCGTCGTCGTCAAAAGTTCGACAAACCCCTGTCGCCAAGCACCGCATCATAACCGACGAAAATGTCCGCCCACTCCGTCAGAGCCCGTACCGAGTTTCGGCGCGCGAACGCGAGGCCATAAGGCAACAAGTCGACGAAATGCTACGCGACGACATCATCCAGCCGTCCAAGAGTCCGTGGGCGTCCCCCGTGGTGTTAGTGAAGAAGAAGGATGGAACCCTACGTTTCTGCGTCGATTATCGTCGCCTCAACAAGATCACGAAGAAGGACGTATACCCCCTCCCACGCATTGACGACGCCTTGGATCGACTCTACAACGCAAAGTATTTTTCGTCGATGGACCTCAAAACCGGCTACTGGCAAATCGAAGTCGACGAGACGGACCGGGAGAAGACTGCCTTTATAACACCAGACGGACTGTTCGAGTTCAAGGTCATGCCGTTTGGTCTTTGCTCGGCACCTGCGACTTTCCAACGCGTCATGGATACAGTACTGGCAGGCTTGAAGTGGCAGACTTGCCTCGTGTATTTGGACGACGTCGTTGTGTTTGCCTCAAGCTTCGAAGAACACCTGCGGCGCCTTGAAACAGTTCTTCAAGCTATCAAGACCTCCGGACTCACGTTGAAGCCAGAAAAGTGCCGCTTCGCATACGAGGAGCTCTTGTTTTTGGGCCATGTCATCAACAAGTCTGGAGTGTGCCCTGACCCACAGAAAACGGCGGCCATCACTGACTTTCCTCCGCCCGCCGACAAGAAGGCAGTGCGTAGATTTCTTGGCCTGTGCGCCTATTACAGGCGCTTCGTCAAGGATTTTTCACGGATCGCCGAGCCACTGACGTACCTCACGAAGGCCGACGTCGAGTTCAAGTGGGAGACGCCGCAAATCGAAGCATTTGAAGAACTGAAGCGACGCCTACAATCGCCGCCCATCCTTGCGCATTTCGACGAAAACGCCGATACCGAAGTCCACACCGACGCAAGCAGCGTAGGACTCGGCGCCGTGCTTGTGCAGAGGACTGACGGACTAGAAAGGGTTGTAAGTTACGCTAGCCGGTCGCTATCGAAGGCGGAATCAAATTATTCCACAACAGAAAAGGAGTGCCTCGCCATCATCTGGGCTACATCAATGTTTCGCCCCTACCTCTATGGCAGGCCCTTCAAAGTTGTGAGCGACCACCACGCCTTGTGTTGGCTAGCTAACTTGAAGGATCCTTCAGGTCGCCTCGCACGATGGAGTCTGAGACTTCAAGCATTCGACATCACCGTCGTTTACAAGTCCGGGCGAAAGCACTCTGACGCCGACTGCTTGTCTCGCGCCCCCGTCGAACCGCCGCCACAGGATGACCAGGATGACGACACTTTCTTGGGACCCATCAGTGCCGACGAATTCGCCGAACAACAGCGAGCCGACCCGGAACTAAGGAACCTTGCAGATTACCTGGAAGGCAAGACCGTCACTGTGCCGAAGGTGTTCAGGCGAGGATTGGCGTCGTTTTTCTTGCAAAACGACATTCTCCTAAAGAAGAACTTCTCGCCTCTCCGAGCCAACTACCTCCTCGTGGTACCCTCAGCATTGCGTCCAGAGGTTCTGCAAGCTCTCCATGACGACCCAACGGCTGGACACCTCGGTTTTTCCCACACGCTCGCGAGGATACAAGAAAAATACTACTGGCCTCGCCTCTCTGCCGACGTCGCCCATTACGTAAGGACATGCCGAGACTGTCAGCGACGCAAAACACCGCCGACAAGGCCAGCCGGACTTCTACAGCCGATCGAGCCACCTCGCCGACCGTTCCAGCAGATTGGGATGGACTTACTGGGGCCTTTTCCGACGTCCACGTCCGGGAATAAATGGATCGTCGTAGCTACGGACTACCTCACCCGCTACGCTGAAACAAAAGCCTTGCCCAAAGGCAGTGCTGCCGAGGTAGCCCGATTCTTCGTTGAGAACATCCTCCTGCGTCACGGTGCCCCAGAAGTCCTCATCACCGACAGAGGTACTGCCTTTACGGCAGAACTAACTCAAGCCATCCTGCGATACAGCCACACAAGCCATCGCCGGACCACCGCCTACCACCCGCAGACGAATGGCCTCACCGAGCGCCTAAATAAGACCATCGCCGACATGCTGGCAATGTACGTCGACGTCGAACACAAGACGTGGGATGCCATCCTTCCGTACGTGACCTTCGCATACAACACGGCCGTGCAAAAAACGACGCACATGGCGCCGTTCAACCTGGTCTACGGAAGGAACCCGGCAACGACGCTTGACGCCATGCTACCGGACGTCACCGACGAAGAAAATCTCGACGTTGCCACCTATTTGCAGCGTGCCGAAGAAGGTCGACAGCTCGCCCGACTGCGCATCAAGAACCAGCAGAGGACCGACAGCCGACACTACAACCTTCGACGACGCTACGTCGAGTACCAGCCCGGTGACCGTGTTTGGGTCTGGACTCCGATACGCTGACGAGGACTTAGCGAGAAGCTGTTACGTCGCTATTTCGGACCATATAAGATCACCCGACGTATTGGCGCACTGGACTATGAGGTCGTGCCAGACAGCATTTCGCAATCACAGCGGCGCCGGGCACGACCTGAAGTCATCCACGTGGTGCGTCTTAAGCCTTTCTACGCCTGCTGACAAACTTAGGTACTTTGTTATTTTGTTATTGTTTTTTGTTATTTTGTTTATTACGCATGGTTTTGTTTTCGCTTTCGTGTTTGTTTGTAGCATCGGGACGATGCTTTTTAAGGGGAGGGTATTGACACGTACACATGTTTATCTTTCACTGGTGGCCGCTTTCAACATTGGCTGACAAATGTTAAACGTTATCGCTCGGCGCAGGACGCGCCTGCATTGGAAGCTTCTCGGACGTTATCGATGCTTCTATCCGTCATCTGTGGTCACCGACGCCCATGTAACCTGATTGTATGAGCGACGCGAATTGTCTAGAACTTTCTGGAAGACACGCGGGCATCAGGGATTAATCTGGAACCTTCGATGACTCAGGTATAAAAGCCGACGCGTTTCGCCGCTGATCAGATTTCGACGATCGCCGACTGTGTTCGCCACTATCGTTGTGCTTCAAGTGTAACTTGCTTTTGTGGGCACAGGTTCGCCCAATAAAGAATCAGTTTTGTCATTCCCAGTTTTACGACTGTTTGCTTCATCGTCACTACTACGTGACAATAGGAACTACAAACATCAGCTGAACGCTCCAACTATAACCAAATATGATATAACCTAGGCTGGCTGCTCACATATAGGGTTAACCCTCGCTGCCTAGAAGATCGGAAGTAGTGTAGAAGACAGTAGTACATTAGGAAAGATTGGAAGCCGGAGAGCAAGACGAACAATAGACAGGAGGATAGGGAAAGGCAACCACGAATGTCTTTCAGGACAATTCGAGGTGACTTTATCATTGTCGTCATGGCATTGTCGTCATACCACCTTCATCGATGCATCCATCGATCGATGTCAATTTTTGTCCATAATTCTATCATAATCTATCACGGATCTCAGGACGCGGCTCCGCTGCGCGACAGGTGCGGCCACGCTCAGAGATCAGCAACAGTGCCCGCACACGGCTTCTCTCGCCCTCGATGTGCTCGTGGATGCACAAAACACGGCGGGCATCTGGGCTTCTTTACTGCTAGTGTCGGCCACGTCAACGGGACGACTGAAAGGTAAATATTTGTACATATTCTGTTACCGAAACGAAAGCGTTCCTGACAGAGAAAGTTGGAAAGGTAGCCTGCAAATGCAGTGCTCTGTCGAGAGCTCGCGCTCATCTCTGTGTCGCCTTGCACTAAAGCTTTCGGGAATCATTGCTAGGGCAATATTAGGGCTATTTGAGTACTTCTTTTCATTTTGTGATAACCTGCATGATGTGTGTGCACTGCTTATGGGGGCTCCTGGAACTGGTTCGTGGGCAAGTTGAGGTTTTACCTACATGCATTTAGGGCCCTGCAAAAACACAAAGGCAAAAAGAAGACATGGGACGCTGCACCTGTACCGTGCTGGTGTGTTGTTATTGTAGTGGCCTTATCGCACTGCGTGTGGTGCTTTTAAAAACCAGCGGAGCAAGCTGCGGCTTTTTGTTTGCAAGTGGCTTTTGCTATCGTCAGGTTGCCTTCGGCAATAAAACCTCTAAAATAATAACGGGCTGACATATGCTGTCGAGAAAAATTGCAGCGTAATGACAGTTTTGGTAATACGTACGTAGGAGTGAAATGCACATTATACCATTATACAAGCACTTTGTTTAGCCTGTAACAAAAAAATGATTAAAAAGGTTATTTGATTTCCTGTTATATTCCTGCAAATTACGTACTAAGTATTGAAACTCGTAATAGGCCTGACCGTCGCAGGACCACTGCGCAGTCGTAGCCACCTTTCCCGCGGTGGAGCTTGGTGAAAGGCCGATGTGGCTCGCGTTGAGCGCAGCCACAGCTTGTGCGTACTCTGCTTCGCGCGTGGCGACGACAAACCCACCGTGCAGCCCTACAAGAGGACGCAGCAAAACCTGTAAAAACAGGTCCTACAAACGCCAGCTGAACGCTACAACTATAACCAAATATGTTATAACCTAGACTGGCTGCTCACATGGGGTTAACACTCGCTGCCTAGAAGATCGGAAGTAGTGCAGAAAACAGTAGTAGATTAGGAAAGATTGAAAGCCGGAGAGCAAGACGAAGATTAGAGTGGAGGACAGGGAAAGTCAACCACAAATGTCTTTCAGGACAATGCGAGGTGACCTTATCATTGTCGTCATGCCCTTGTCGTCATACCACCTTCATCGCTCCATCGATGTCAATTTTTGTCCGTAATTGTATGGTAATCTTGCAAATGTCATTCAACCGGGATTATGCCACGTTTTACTCCCATCGTCGTAATTGCCTCGTCGTCACACAGACGCTATTGTGCATCTGTAGTCATACCATCATTCGCTATGTCGTCTTATTCGTGCCATATTGTTGTCATAATCTCCTCTTTATTCGGTTGTAGTCATACCGTCGCCTTTACGACATTATCGTCATGCAGTCATCGGGATCTCATTGTCCTTATGTCGCCGTCGTCACGTTGTCGTCAGAAATAATATAAGGATCGACATATCATTGCCATCTACCTGTCTCTGTTGTTCGCCTCCGTCGTCCGAGTGATATCATTCCTGCTTCGTCATTCTACCGTCACTACGTTGTGGTCATACAGTCGTCCTCACGCCTCCATGCTCACAGGCGACCATGTCAAGCGAGTGTCATAGCAAAGTGGGACGAGATCTGAGTATGTGGCATATAGCCGAAGCAACAAAGTCTCAAAATTATCACTGCGCGTCCTAAAGAGACCGTGAAAAGATTTCGCCGATTTTGTACAAACGTACTCTCTCGTTAGGGTAGGTCTTTCTGATCATTAGGTGACACATTTAAGCGGTCCGCGTAAAGCGTGTAATTTATCGTAAGTTTTTAGAAATGTAGATCGCTACCAAGCGCGTCGGCGCCAGTCTCTTGAGTTTTCAGCCGCCCCACTCCAATTGACGTGTGTCGGCCATCTGATGTCAGTCGGGCTAGCTATCTGATTGGTCACCCAGCTAGCGTCATCGACAATTTTTCCGACTTCAAGTTGAACAAATGCTGTTCGTAATAGTGGGATTGTGGGTAATTTGTTTCTATAAATTAACTAACAGTAAGAGAATAGACAATGACAATTTATCACTACACGCAAGCACTTCCGGCACACAGCAAGTGTCGTCTGCTTGTATTACAAAGTGCTCCTTGTTGAAGTGAGCTGCGCATTCAGTGCTGGCCTTGAACTTTCTGTTCGCGAGCACCATGGTTCGCCCTTGTTGCGTCGTGGGCTGAAAACGTAGCGATCGGCGATATATCAAGCTCGATCGGGTCCCTCTGCAAGGCAGCATATGAACGGAGTGGCTGCAGCGCATCGGACTCTCGGTATCCGATTAGGGCCAGGAACTACGCGTTTGCGGCCGTCACTTCACGCCGGATGGTTACTACAATAAAAAAGGCCGCATGTCTGCTTGCTTCGCAGCAAATGACGTCAAAATACGATAGTCTTCTGTCGCCCCTGATACGTGACACCCTCTCCTCCTCCCTCACATCCCTCACACTCTTCCCTTCTCCTCTCATTCCTCCCATGACGGCCTCATTGAAGTAGACGAGACAGGTCTGCCGCTTCAATCCTGCTAATACCGTGTCCATCACACGATGGAATGTTGTAGGTGCCGAGCACAGTTCGAATGGCATGACGTCGAACCCGTAGAGGCCGTCCGGGGTGATCAAAGCGGTCGTCTCGTTATCTTTCTCGTCGGCTTCTATTTGCCAGTAGCCAGTCTTGAGAGCCATCGATTAAAAATACTTAGCGTTGCAGAGCCGCTCTAATGCGTCGTCTAACCGTGGGAGCATGTATACGTCCTTCTTCGTGATCTTGTTCAGCCGACGATAATCAATGCAGAAACAGGGTTCAGTCCTTTTTCTTCACCAAAATTACAAGAGACACGCACGGGCTCTTCGAAGGCTAGATGATTTCGTCGCGTAGCATTTCATCCACTTGTTGCTTTATGGCTTCTCGTTTCCGCGTCGAAACTAGGTACGGGCTCTGATGGAGTGGCGGAGCGCATTCCTCGGTTACTATGCGATGCTTAGCAACTGGTATTTGTCGAATACTTAATGGCATCGAAAAGCTCTCTTTGTATCGCCGGAGAAGACTATTGAGCTGTTGCTGCTTACTCAACGGGAGACTCAGGTTGATGTCGAAGGCTTGTTCAGGAGCTATGTCCGTCGGGGCAAATGCCGCAGAATCCCAGAGGGCAACCACATTGCTGGTTTCCACAATTTCCTTGATATATGCGATTGTCGTCCCCTTTCTGAGGTGTTTATACCCTGGCTGAAGTTTGTCAGCATTACTTTCGATTTTCGTCCATGCAGTCGAGCGATTCATCTTGCGACGCACATTTCGTGAATCAGCAGTAGATGTTGGTCGCCTTCAACGACGCCTCCTACGTCTTCCAGTGTTTTGGTGCCAACGCAAATGATGATACTAGAGCAAGGCGGGATGCTGACCCAAACTTCAAGCACACTTAAGGCATGGTGAGTCAGAAAGCGCTCCGGCGATATCACATTGTCTTCGGATAGCGTTATCGACTTGGACTTCAGGTCGATGATTGCGCCGTGTTGGTTAAGGAAGTTCATGCCGACAAGTACGTCTCGCGCACGCTGTTGGAGGAGAACGAACGTACTAGGGTAGGTCCAGTCGTGAGCTGCAATTATTGCCGCGTTGTCCGAGTGATCTAACGTCGCGTAGTCAGGTTTTCTTAAGGATGCGTTTTCTTGTCTTCAAGGACACGTTCCGTAAGCGTAGTGTTGTAGTCACATCGTTGAGAAGGTCCCGTCGGCGAAATAAGGTTTCAATTGTTGGTTTCAATTGTTTCTTATCGCTTATAAAGCTACCAATAATGAACATTTAAAATATTATAACAATGAAATGTTCTAACTTCGCAAAATACGCATTATTGTGCAGATACAGGGCTTTACACTTTTCGCGTGACAGACAGATATTGCTTGGGTACGCGCCAAAGAATGCTTAATTACGCATTAAAAAAGATCTGTGGATGGTCTTCATACGGGTTTGTTCGGGCTATACGGCGTTTGGATTGCAATGGCGAGATGCCTGATAGGCTTATCTGATAACTACATTGTCTGGTGGCAAGGAATAGAAAAATGTATAGTAGAGCCAGCGGCGCTCAATTTTACGGCATCAAAACAGATATCAGGCTTATATGCATTGGCAGCTGCATTTAGCACTGTTCACAATTAGACATCCAGACCACTGAGAAGCTTGTAAATGATAGACAACTGTCTTAAATCAGCTGGGACACCATGGAAATGATAGTAATGACACAAAGGGAACAGTATGAAACAAGATGCACGTACAGTGTTGCGTTCGGTGAAGGGAAAAATGTGATACTAGAGCTTCGCATATTGCTTTAAAGTGATGCCAACATGACGAGACTCGGCAAATAATATATCGGAAAGCATTCGAATATGACCTGCTTAATAGTAAGCCGTTTTTATTCAATGACTTTATATTCTTGAGCAGAAGTTATCTGTCCTATGCTCATGAACTAGTGCCCTTCCGCAATAAAAAGCGTCGGGCTCCTGAAGCAAAATCAGTTCGGAGCAGATCTCATATCTATCGCTACTTCGAGACTTCAATGACTGTTTCATCCCTTATGTGTTCGGAAGAAATAGGTATCCGACAACTTGAAATAGTGAACTCTCGAATCGAACACGACTCGAATAGCAGGGACTATTCGAGTCTAATTCGAAATGTCGAATATTCGCACGCCCATCACATATTCTTTGCCTGGCCCACAGACCTCTGCAGCCAGGACCATTTGTTAATGATAGTAATAGCATTGATTATGCCTTTGCGAGTAAGGCAGGTATGGAAAGGCATTCGCTACTACCATGCCGAGGGAGGGGGTGCTCACAGGTTTCCCTTGGCATGAATTGCGGATAAAAAACAGTCTATGGTCTCTGGTAGTAGTAAGCCACACCTGAGGGAAATGTGCAAATGCAAGTCTAGCCGATGCACATTCCTTGCGTCCGCCTTTGTGTGGTAATTAACGGTTATCGTTGAAGCCCCGCGCGGTAAAACCCATGAAATGTAATTCTCGGTACGGCGCCACTTCTACGACGCCGCGACGCTCCGTAATGCCGGTCTGTTCTGAAGCCCTAACGTATTCCTGCGAGAACAATGAAGATAGAAACAAGTGGGTGAGCAGCCCGACAGAGTAGACAGCAAATCATCGTCGTTTCCCGTCTTGGTCCACGGTCGCAAGCATCTCGATCGCTGACGTTGGTGGTTCTGACGGAACGTGAGCCTATAGTGTGCCGCAGGACGCATCAAGATGATGCCGATGTTTAAGGTTCTGTGGTCTGAATAGGTGACCCGTAAAACAGAGAGAGAACGTAAACTTTATTTTCAAATCAATCAGATTTGAGTCCGGCGTCTCTTTAGTGGGTCTGGGCAGCCGCCGCGGACGCGGTTCCGAGACCTTGTGTCGAAGCGGCTTCCTCGGCTCGCTGGACGGCCCAGAGTTGTGCTGTCAGGTTCGAGCTGAGCAGTGAGGTCTTCCAGCGCGAGCTGAGGCTGGCGGTGGAAGAAACGGAGGGCTCGGCACTGCCCGAATTGTCTGTTAAATCCTGACACCCCCATAACATGTCATTAAGTGTGGCAACCTCGCCACACGACGCGCATGTGTTTGTAGTGTACATGTCTGGATACATGGCGTGCGTGAGCCTGGGATTTCTGTAAGAATTCGTTTGTGATTGTCTGTGGTGCAATGGGTGTGTCTTGTCTAACCTAGCCTTAGGGAATAGGTAAATGTGTCTCTGTAACTGGTAGTGTTTCGTGATGTCGTGTAACCTGGTCATACGATTCTCCCACGCCTCCGATGATGCTCGGTGAATGAAGCCTCGAGCAACGCGATGAGCCGCGTCGGGGGGGGGGGCTCGGTCCCGTGTGTGCCGGGATCCAGCACGTGCCTTCAGTTATCGAAGTCAGCCTCTCCCTGGTGTATGGGATGTCGCTGGAGTACGTGATAAGCCTCTTGGGAGATGCGTCCATTTGATAAATTGGGAATTGTCGCTTGCGAATTGCAGATCACGTATGTAGCTTTGGTTTGTGTGAGGGCCAGTGCTATGGTCTCTTCCTCTGCCGCTTCGGCATGTGCCGTGTTAACGGTGACGCTCGTGAGGTGGCTCCCTCGGTGACTAGTAACTGCCGCCACAAAACTCTTCCTGTCTCGATAACGGGCTGCGTCGGTGAAGACTGCCTCCTTGTCGTTGGAGTAACTTTGGTTCATGTGTTGTACTCTGGCTTTACGTCTCCCCGTGTGGTGTTGGGGGTGCATGTTGCGAGGCAGTGGGGGAACGTATAGTTGCTCGCGTATGGTTCTTGGACTTTCCACTTTGATGGCGTGCTGCGTATGGTATGTGATGCCGAGCTTTTCGAACACGTGTCTTCCCGGTCGGCTTTTGGATAGGCGCTTGAGTTGGGACACTTGTTGCGCCTCCATGAGTTCCTCGAGCGTATTGTGTAAGCCTAGTTCTAAGAGCTTGGTGGTGCTGACTCCGCGCGCAAGTCCCAACGCACAATTTTACGCCTTGCGTATGAGAGCGTTGAGATTGTTCCTTTCCGCAACAGCCCAGTTGTGAAACGCTGCCGTGTACTTTATTTGAGAAATGACGAAGGCTTGTATGAGTCGTATAACGCTGCCTTCGCACATACCCCCGTGTTTGTTGGTGATGCGTCGGATGAGCTGAATCGTCCTGATGGCCTTTGCCGTTATCTTGCGAAGTGCTTCGCCATTGCCGCCCTTGTGTTCTGTCATTATTCCTAGTGGCAGGCGCCTAGCAAAACCATTTGTTCAGACTTTCAGTCAGCTGTGAATAAGTAGCAGATGCCCTGTTGCCACTTCTAGAATAACAGTACACTCCCCTTTATTAGGCAGCAGTGAGTTGTGCAACAGCTCACAGAGATTGGTATCGCAAATTATTTTTTGCTCCAATGTTGGGTCGGGCAACCAAAACTTGTTTAGTACCTCTGCATGCACAGACAGAGGTAATGCGCAGGTGAAATATGTGTGCGATACAAGATGAGCACCGGCCATTTCAGCAATCTTGCAAACAAAAATACTAAAGTTTCGATCGAGAAATGCTGTTGACAGTGCCGCTTATGTGTTCGAACATATTGAGAATTTTATAAATTTTATAATTACGCTAGCTGCGATTGGTAAAGACCGACTGTTACCTAGGGTATCGGCTGCAGCAACCATCACTATATTTCGCGGACAACTTTCTGTAGCGATGGACGGAAAGCTACAAGGTCGGAGCTTCAGTACAAGGGTTACCGCGTCAAGTATTCCGGTAGTGTTTGACAGAGCCTTTGGTTTCTCGGAACAGTCGCTAGGAATCAATGCAGGTTCCGCGAGCGACTGTTTCGCGTTTCCCCGACACGGAAGAAAAAAGCAGCAAAATAAGCGAACTTCAACACTCAGTGCCGTGTTTTGTATTAGTTAGTGGTTAATAATAACGCATTCATGTTTCCTCTTCCGCAGTTTAAGCTAACGCGAATGAAGATCTGGGGACTTTTTTTCAGAAACGCTCTCGCGTGCGTGCGCTTCTGAAAGCAGCAACTTTTAAAACATTCTGAAAGCAGCATTTGCCAAGCAGGTGTAATTATCGCCTCGGCACTCGATTTTCCAAGTAATGCGTACTACGCTTCCTTTACTTAACAGATAATGATAACTTTCTGATATGTTTCAGTGACTGCCATGTAGAGCAGTCAGTGACGGTGCGTCCAAGCAGCGGCAAATGTCTTAGAACTAAACGTGCCATAAAAGTCCGCTTAAAAGGCTGCGAAAAAGACGGCTTCAAAGTAGTAAAAAAAAATCCGAGCCCTTCCACTACTGTGAAAATGGAAGCCAGCGAAGCTGTGACTATGGTGTGTCTGCTGTAGGGAATATTGCTATAGTGAATTTATATATTATCATTATCGATTATATTGAGCGTCTTCGGCATGTTCGTCAAAGAGCAAGGACATCGGTGTCTCGTATTCGCCCGGCGCAATGACCAAGTAGTGCGTTTGCTGCGCCAGGTCCCCCCCCCCCCTCCCCTTCGTCATAGACTAGCGTATGAGCCACAACGTTCATAGCCGCGGCACACAGCTCGGCAGCGTCACGATCCTGTGAGATCTCTCCCGCTCCTGCTCCCAGCGGTGATACCCACATATCCAACGCGGGTGTGAGCCACACGTGACTTGTTTCTTACCTTCCCTCTTTCTTTCTCTCTTCATTTCTTTGCTTCCTCCTTTCTTTCTTGTCCCTGGGTCATACCCTCATATCCAATGCGGGTATGCGCCACACGTTACATTATTATCGTTAATCGTGACGTAACTGACGAGCATGTGATGTTGTTGATGTCATGACCTATCAGTCACATCACTGATCCGTTTTGACACATGGGCTAAGGCACAACTGGCGGGAAACCGCCATACACATGGCGCTGAAGTGCTGATGATGATAGTTTTTTTCTGCACGCGGACACGACCCTGGGGGAACTAGCCCTTAACAGCTTCGCTGTAAAAAAAACACGTTAATTTGCTGCGAGAATTGTACTATGTTGACAGAGGGAACGGAAAGCTCGGTCGCGTGATCGACAGTTGAAACGGAACTCAAAAACACGTGGGCTCGGCATGTTGCCTTCTGCGTCCAACACGAAACTGCCACCACGTAATTCCCTGCGATTCCTCGTTTTAACAGTCACCCTTTGAGCCGCAGGGCGGTTTTTCATCTCGTATGAAAATATCTTCTCGACCTCATTTGACAGCAATATTTGGTCCAGTGAACATATTGATTAGGAGGAACCGAACAACACAAACATCTCAAATTCAAAATTTTTCATCAGGGCTCCTTTAGAACTAAAGTTAAATGCCATCGCGCATTTGTCTTTCATTCCATTTTGGTTAAATAAGCTACGTCATTCTAAGTCACGGCACGGTAACAGGGTCACAAGGTCCCTTATTTATGATGTAACACTAGTATACATTTTTAACAAAAACAGGTCCTTGCACTGTCATGGCTACGGTTACGAGCAAAAGCATTTTTAATTTTTTTATTATGTGATAGCGCGTTTTTTAAACAAAATGATTGAAGCTAACAATAGCCGAGATCTTCACACAAAGTTAAGACACCGCGCATAGTCATCATCATATTCAGCCTTTATATTTTATGTCTACTGCAGGACGAAGCCTCTCCCTGCGATCTACGATTACCCCTGTCTTGCGCTAGCGTATTTCAACTTGCGCCTGCAAATTTCCTAACTTCATCACCCCACCTAGTTTACTGCCGACCTCGACTGCGCTTCCCTTCTCTTGGTATCCATTCTGTAGCTCTAATGGTCCACCGGTTATCCATCCTACGCATTACATGGCCTGCCCTGCTCCATTTCTTCCGCTTAATGTCAACTAAAATATCGGTTATCCCCGTTTGTTCTCTGATCCACACCACTCTCTTCCTGTCTCTTAACGTTTGTCCTAAAATTTTTCGTTCCATCGCTCTTTGTGCGGTCCTTAAATTGTTCTTGTGCATAATAGTCAAAGGGAATTACTAACCGCGCGCAAATTGGTGATATGACGTCATACGCCCAGACATTGAAGTATCACACGTGTCACTGACGCAACGGTAAAAGTGATGCACGTGAAAGGAAGCTTGACATGGCTGATTGCGTTGTTTATTCGCTTTGACCGTGAAGGCCCAACGCCGACCGAAACGTCATTAAAACGCTTTATTCGTGCGGGTACTTCACTGTGAATATTTACCCGGACCCATAATCGCTTTTTTCTGGCATATATAAATATATGTGAAATTAGAAAAAAAAAACAGAGAGTTGAAACAGAACTCAGGCGGTGGTCAGGACCCACGGAATCCTGGCCGCCGGCTGAGGAGGAGCAGGGGGTGACTCTCCCTCGCCCACCTTCTCCCTAACCCCATTCGGGCCCAATAAATGTTTTATCTCTCTCTCTCTCTCAAACAGAACCCAACAAGACCATCCTGCGACCGACGTTGTTAAGGAATCGAAGAAGACGCACTACCAAGTTGGTGCCTGCTCGTCACGCGGGAGTGGGACCCTGGCCTGCACAGGCGGCGTATCAAAGTACTCCTAAGCAGGAAGCGGCTTCCCACTGACCAATGCGCGCCTTCGCGTGCTCTCTCGAGCCTGAACAATCTCTTCAGTGGTGCCGACCGTGCAAACACCACGTGTTATGGCGATTGCAATTATATGGGCATTCTAAGCGTATGTCTCCCGTCGCCGTCGTCGTGTGGTTCCGTATAAAGTCCAGCGGCCATACAACGGTCACCACGCGCCATACGCTGTGTGTGGAATCGTGCGAAGGTGAGCCGGCAACCGCAGCTTAATCTCGCGCACGTGAGACAGGAAGGCGGCCGGAAGCGCCCGGTCTTCATTCGCTCGCGGGGCATGGAGAGGATGCGATGGAGACGGTGGCAGTGGGTGGGGGGGTGTTCTGCTCTTGCGGCTGCTGCTGACGGAGCTGCCGCGCAGGCACCATATCTTCAAAGCGATCTGCGATGAGTACAAAGTGCCCGCGCCGAGTGCCGGTAGCTTCGTATGCGCTGTGCGTTCGACGTTCGCGTTGAAGCCAGACGAAAGACAGCGCGAAGTTCAATGTGCCCGCTGCTGCTGGCGTGCTTTCTCACTCCAGCGTTTTGGCGAGTTTCCGCGGTCATCTAGCGAGATGTGTCCAAGTATACTTGTGCGCGCGTGACACCGTGCTTGTTAATTTAGTTAGCAAGAGAATATTTACAACTTTCTGCGACCATAAAACTACTATCCTAACTTCATAAGCTGTCTACCAATTTGCTATCGCAATTAATGTTTCGCCATTCGGGTTAAACTGCGACTTTTATTGTACAGTTCGAAATAAATACTTGCTTCGTAACAAAGATGTGTTAGCTGATCATAGAAGAAATGAATGGTATTGATATATTGAGACGAAGTTGGGCAGCGTAAGATGGACGCTAAAATTACACACTTTTTTCGTGTTAGTAGGGACAATATTGGTGCCACCTGGCTAAATTTTTCTGGAAAGGTAGACGTATCGGAGTAATAAATGCACCTAGACCAGCATGCCGCTATAGGTTTGCACTCATGTATTGCGGTAGCGACTGCATCATTTGCTTTAAATAATACGAAGAAAAGTGACAATAAATGTGGTGTGTCTGTGACCATCTGAAGGGGCGATAACAACGCAGAGCGGGCTTGGTACGGGCAATCAATGATCGTATTACACTGCACGAAGGATCTGGCCAGATGCTTCTGCTGGTCGCCTAAAAACCCGTATAAGTTATTACGAGTGCGGCGTAACGCCAAGGCAAGGAGTCTTTACAACAATCGCATGTCTTACAAGCACATGTACTCACCGCCAGCAAGCAGACTACGCGAGGAGAAATCCACGCCCAGCTTATAGTTCCCGCAGGGTGAAAATATAAAATTATATTATAGGGATTTATGCGCAAAAAAGTATAATCTGATTATGAGCCATGCCGTATTAGGGGGGGGGGGGGGGTCCTGATTAGGTTTGACGACCTGGGGCTCTTAACGTTCAGGTAAGCCTAAGACAAGAGCGTTTTCGCATTTCGCCCCTATTAAAATAAGGCCGCCGTGACTGCGATTGAACCCCCGACATGAAGCTGAGCAGCGCGACGTCATAAACAAGCGCGGCTGGTTCACTAGCGTAGATATCGCTTCCAAACAGGTTTTTCTGCATAGACTACAGTGTGTGCGCAAAGAATGTGAAACAGGCCAGGCCTCCGTAGATTAGTTCAACGGTGAAATACCACAACTAAGCTTGGTTAGGGAAATTTCAGGAATTCGCTATCGACGAAATGGACAGCACCGGGAGGTGAGAAGGCGTTGGTAATCTAGAAGATTAGTCGCAATCGAGTGCGGTAATGCTTGCTCGATTGCACACCTGCACATCTGTACTGAAGAAAAGTATGGCGGTAACGGGAAAGCTAGAAATAATCAGAGCGCATATACGAATTCCTTAGATAAAGAGCCATCCGTTCCCTTAAAAAGGTGATTTATAAGCCAAAGTACACAAGGATACGTAGAAACTGATGAGGAGTTAATGGACGAAACATCCCCAAGGTACGCATGTCATGCACTAAAAGGGGTGAGGGATGACCACGGAGATAAGGAACCTGTGACAAGAAGAACCCACAAGCCCGAGCATTATATTTTTATATTGTCAGAGCGCTCCGTCCGGTTCGTTTTAGAGCGCAGCATTTAGGTGCACGTTTTTGCGTTGAGCGTCGGCGTCGGCATAACCTAGCGAAGGCTGAAACAGCGAACGCGCAGCGTAGTGGGAGATGAAAGACAGCGATAGCGAAGAGAGCGCGAGAAGAATAGCGGAGGAGGAGAGTACGACACAAGGGTGAGGAGGAGCGAGGGGGACTGCCAGGAGCGCGTCCACCGGTACCATATATGGAAACAAAGAGCTGGCGTGGACTTGGGACCCACTGCTCATGCGCAACTTCGCCTGCGCCGCCGCCAAACGAGAATGTGCTTCGCGCGAGCCACGCGTTCCCGTGTTCAGGATTTCTTTCTGGACAACGAGCGACGAAACCGGTGGGAATGCTTCATCTGCCGCTGCTGCTAAACGAGCTGCCCGAGCAGAGGCTCAATGCCGCCACGGAGAGGACGACATGGTACTCACGGCGGCTGCTTTGCCACAATATATCTCGAATTCAAAACACCTATGCAGCAGCGCACAACATTGACATTTAGGGGTGTCGTAGTCGTCGGTGAATTTTTTTCTTCTGCTTTTTTCTCTCACCTAATTACGTATAAACCTTGTCGACTGCACGAACAAGCCTAATTCTCTTCAAGAACGCGGTTCGCTGTTCTCAGCCAAAACAATTGCGCTGCTTGAGAAACAAACATTTCTAGTCCAAAATGTCACAGACGTTTTAGCACCTAAAACATATCTCTATTCGAGACCGACTTTCCTCTTGCTTGTTCAGAAGCACGCAGACGACAAAAGGGAGTCTACGATTTTTTCCTTCATTGACACGGTGCCGTCTTGCTCAGTATCCTGCGTTTCGGTCATGATGGCGTCACGCTCATGGGAGTCGACAACCTTTGGTGGAAGATTTGCAAAATCTCTGAGCATCTGTCGGCCATTCATCAAGCCGCTGCTGCGTTGCGGGAGTCGGGGCATTGAGCCCAGCGGGCCATGTTGCTCTTGGCCGCGTAGATCTCTTTGGCCGCCTGCATGGCCGCCGGTATATCTTGTGAGGTCCCGGATGCGGATGCATCCTAGCTGGTCTTCTCATTTCTCGCAGACCCCTCGGCAGGCCGGGCGATTTTCATGTCGCTTCTCAAAGGCTCACGTGCTTGATGTTCCTGTGAATGTCCCTTTATGAGTAAGCCCTATGAACGGGATTGGCTGCGGTATCGAAAACGTAAAATATACGTTATATAAGTGACAAAACATCACGTCCACAAAAATCGCATAAAACGAAAAAAATATAAATAATATCGATTGCTCAATAAAGAAATTTATAGATGGCGTCCCATTCATTTTTCGCAATACGTATAAAAGAAAACGACACATCTAAGCATAGACGGCACTCTAAGGGCATTTCCAGAAAGTTGGTATTGAAATGCTGTTTCTGTCCCCTTTTAGCATTATCTGCAGTATTCTCGACCAATCATCTTTGCTTCGTGGCTATGATTCGTTATATGTTGCAGATTAAATGACAATACCCCAAGCCAGAAATCAACAAGCAAAGTTGCGCATTGACAGGAGTACTCCTCTTATTTGGCCACAAGTAGCCGCTGAAAAAGCCGTCAGCTAGTAATTTGAAGTAATATTTACTTTAGCATTGCGTTTACATGATTTTATTCTAATAAATCACAGGCTTCAATGCACAATAACACGAGATAGTTTTTACGTCTGCTCTGGCATGGATCCTCTAGAGGAGAGGTACCTTAGCAAGATATTCATGTTGGCCAATTATCCTGTTGGCCAATTATCCTGCATGAGTATATGCAATTGACTACACGATCATCATCATCATCGCATTTCCTAGGTTGGGACAGACGCGCGTGAGAAGAAGAAAACGAAGAACGCACCAGGCAGCTGTCTCGTGCATTGCGCACTTGCCCCCATTTGTGAGCAGCAACTAGGTTTCTTCGTTTGGCAGGGCTTCATTTAAAAAATCCCGCGACGTTTTCGGACAAGCAGAGTAGGAAGTCAATCTTTATAGGGCTGAGCTACTGTCAGCGCTGTGCCATACTGTTGCGACAGCTCGTGTCAATCATGATGCAACGGCGTAAATCTGATGGCAGAGCTCAGCACCCGGATTGGAAGACGACTGGCCACGGATCTCGCGACGCGGCTCCGCAGCACGACAGCTGCGGACGCGCTCAGGTATCCACAACAGTGTTCGACCATGGCTACTCTCGGCCTCGACGTGCTGGAGGGTGCACGACACACGGCGGGCATCTGGGCATCTTTGCTCCTGGCTGCTGCCACGTCAATGGGACGGCTGACAGGTAAATATTCATACATATACTGCAACGGAAACCAAAGCATTCTACATCTTAGTGCCCCATGCACTAAAGTTGGCGGGCCTTGTCGCCAACGAAATATTAGGGCTATTTGGAGTACGTCTTGTCACTAAGTGGCAATCGCGAAAGAAACCTGCATGTGGTTTGTACAGGGTGCCTGGCAGGCGCGTAGCCAGGGGGGGGGGGGGGGGGCTGATGGGGCTTCAGCCCCCCCCCGAAATTTTTTCGTGCTGTCATGCATCGCCGACCAAAACAACCACCGGCGCCGGAAATTATTGTGGATTTTGTCTACAATGTCTTTTTGACACTCGAAAAGACATTACGGCGCGAAAATTGCGAACTCGGGCTGGATTTCGTGGAAACGCCCATGCACCTGGAGTCACATAACGTAAGGAGCCCCAGCCGAGCACAAAGTTTCAAGGGATTTTCGATAGCGAGCGGGCGCGTCGCGGCATCTCGCAGCGGCACCGGAATCTACGGAGCGCATAGATTTTAATTCCGAAACGTGATGAGTATAAAGTTCTCATACACTTTTGACGCGAAAGCGCACTGACATTTCCAAAGGCGTGCTTCTGATTTTTAATTCTGGAACTTTCTGGGTTTAATGTTTTTATAAACTTGGGCCAACATGCACGCACTCGAACGCGCGTGTCTAAGCCGCTCCAGAAATGGAAGCACGCGCTCGCAATCTTGCACGCACATGCAGGAAAATATTAATCACCGTGACTGTCAGCTGGCATCTGATAACTTTCTCCAAACATTTTCAGAAAGCGCGTCCAATGTGATCGATAAGCTGGACCAGGGCAGGCAAAGTAAAATAAGAGAAAACAGAAGAAACTCAACGGCCTATTTAATTTGAGACAGTTATTTTTTGCGGGCGGCAAGGTCTTGCTCTCCGTGGCGATAGGGACACTGGTCCTATGGATTTAAGTAAAGCCCCCGCTGAAAATACTGGTATTTCCAGAACGATTCTTCGCATGCGAGCTGATTGTGGAGATACACATCTGAAGAACCATTTGGAAAGTTGCCCCAGTAATGCCTCGTATTTAAACCAGACGTACAAAACTAAATTATAGAAATGTGTGGTGAAATTATCAAAGAAAGCCTAGATGCAAAAGTGAACGCTGCAGGCTGCTTCTCCGTACTTGCTGACGAAACGACGGATATTGGTGGAATCGAACAGCTTACTGTTTGTGCAAGGTACGTAAACAAGGATGTCAACGATATCGAAGGAAGGAAGGAAGGAAAATAAGAGGTGAAAGGCAGAGAGGTTAATCAGGTTAAGTGTCCGATTGGCTACTCTGCACAGGGGGATGGGGTAAGGGCAGAAAATATTAGAAAACAAAAGAAGATTAAAAAGAAAACTAAAAGAAACGTATCAGTCCGCACATTCTAGAGTTTTTCACTAAGTTCTGTTTCTTTTAAAAAGCGTAATAGCGCTTTTAAAGCAGTTCGTTCCGACGTCGGCTGGGACCAGGGACCAAGAATTGTGGCTTCCGTAAGAGGACGGCTGTCTACCTTGTCGAGCGTGGTGCTGAGGAAACGATATCGAAGTGTTTTTAGGTTTCAGCACAGGAGTAGATGCCCTCTCTCATGGAGACTGCAGGTTATATGTACATGTGTACAAACTAGAGCACTGCACGGGCTCGGGCTTACCCGAAAGCCCGGGCCCGGCCCGGCCCGTGGGCCGGGCCGGGCCGGGTAGAGCAGTTTTTTCACGGGCTCGGGCCGGGCTCGGGCACGGCGTGTGCTTTTTGACCCGGGCCCGGGCCGGGCTCGGGCTTTCTGGTGGTGTGCGTGTAACGTGCAGCGAGTTATTCTCGGGCGTCTCAACTCTGACAAACATGTATTTTCGGTATCGGGCCGGCTTCGGGCCTGAGGTAAAGGGGTGGCGGGCCGGGCCGGGCGGGTAACGTAGATTATTTCCGGGCCCGGGCCGGGCCCGGGTCTCGACATGAAAGTTTTGTTCGGGCTCGGGTGGGCAGCCCAACGTAAAAACGGGCCCGGGCCGGGTCCGGGCTGAAAAAATCGGCCCGTGCAGTGCTCTACAAACTGCTGCATATTCTAGTCGCCCTTCCAGTGCCACTGCCAGCGCAAAGAGATTTTCAAACATGAGATTACTAAAAAAACCACTTGCGCTTTACAATGAGGAACGCATGGTTATGCTAGCGGCCTGGCGCTTCTATACGCCGACAGAGACGTCGTCATCAACGTGTCCGAAGTTACTGAACGCTTCACTAAACCTCCCCGCCGAGTAAAGTTTATCGTTTAGATAGCGAAGCAGCAAAAATCAATGCCTGTAAAAATATCTATTCCTTCACGTTCCTATATAAGATCGTAATTATGAAAACGTATGACTGTTCATTAGCTTTTAAAACCACAGAAATTTTCACCGTTTGTTGTAACAGTTAGCATGATAATCAAAATTATCCTGGGAATACAAAAATTACGGGGACATCAATCACCAATTTTAACAAACCTTGCTCTTTGAAAGCCCGGCACACGCGGCGTTTCCCAAAAACGCACTCGGATGTTGGGTAAATCAACTTGCCGCATCATCTGTGGCTTTCGGTTGTCCTTTTCTTTCCCTTTTAGCTACATGGATTTACTTCTTTTTTTAAACGAAGCAATAGCCTTCTTTGACTTTGGGTGCAGAATAATTGTTGCCGCTGTGCAGGCAGTTAAAATACGCGTTTTCGTATTGATTTCTGCATTCTTTTTCTCTTATTCTAGCCACATGGTGCTGTCGCGATCACAGCATGGCCCAAATGCATATCACAATTTCTGAGATCATAGTTTTGTTCTTGTCTGGATCAGAATCAGAATCAGAATTTTATTATTAAAGGTTGGGATCGTCTGTCTTTATACTCGTATGCGTGAAGTTTACTATCTGTGACTGCGCAACATGTTTATTTGTTTTGTTTGACGCATTATATACAATGACGTTTCCTTAGATACGTAGATTTATTGCAGACTTATACGTATATTTAAATATCTTGTTGCGAGGTTTTGTGTATACAAGCAGTGAACTTGGTTTCACGCGACACTTTCTTGCCGTTTATCTTGCCATTTGTATATTCCATTCTATCTTCGCATTTCTAATGTATATTTTGCGGAACTTCTGCTTTTTATATGTACTCGTTGTTGCAACTATAATTTCGCTGCAATTACAATATACGAGCGGCAACATCTGCTGCTGCGCAATCCGTTGCAACGAAGGACAGCGTCATTGAGGTTTTTCCCTGACCGTTGCATATGTACAAAAATGTAAACGAGGTTGTTAAATGACAAAGATTCATCAAAATATTTGTCAACTTGTTCATTTTATGGCCTTTACGTTTTTCATACCAGCTGCATGCACTGCTTTGCTGGTTTCGAACTGATATAGTTCTAAAGTTCACGCGATATTTTCTTTGCTTATTAGATAGACCAGAAAAAAAACGCGGAAGCATTGATATCAGCTATTACTGCCACAATTTTTGGGACATACGAAGCTATTCTTTTATGAAACAAACACATAATTTACTTGTCTTGACTGTGCGTAGCGTTAAATAATTCGTTTTCAGCACCTAATATACAATGGCATTGGCAATGGCAATGCAGTTATTATTCATGTATTTGATGCCTCGACAACTTTTATAAGGAGGAGGCCGCGTTGCAACTTGAGCCCCCCCCCCCCCCCCCCCGAAAAAAATTTCTGGCTACGCCACTGGTGCCTGGGCTCCTGGAGCACGTTCGTGGCCAAACTGAGGCTCTACCTAAATGCAATTAAGGTACTGCAAAAAGCACAGACAAAAAGAAATGCGACGCTGCACCTGCACCGTGCGATTGGGTTCTTTTTGGTGTGGCCTTATCGCACTGGCCGTGGTGCTTTTAAAAACCAGCCGGGCAAGCAGTAGGTTTTGTTTGCAAGTGGCCTTTGCTGTTGCCAGGTTGCCTTCGGCAAAAAAACGTCTAAAGTAATGACGGGCTGACATATGCTGTCGAGAACAATTGCAACGTGATGACAAATTTGGTAATACGGGCGTAGGAGTGAAATGCACGTTATACCATTACACAAGGACTTCGAACAGCCCCTAAGAAAAAGCATTATTACAAGTTTGATTTCCTGTTATGTTCCTGCAATTGGGGTACTTAGTATTGAAACTCATAATTGGACCGAAAAATATTGCAGCAGAGAACAAATGCACACTCAAGTGATCTTTTGGAAGGATGATACAGCGATTCTGATTAATTCTGAAATCATTACATTTCAGCCGAAAGCACTGTAGAGGAGGCAGCCCTTGTCATTCCCTTCGCGGATCGGCTGGAGAAGCCACGGCGTCGATTCTCGCTGTAGCTGTGTTGTCCAAGACGATGGTTCACAGGAGACGAAACGAGCTCGCAGCTCGTGCAGCGGGTTCTGACCCGAGGCGACGCCACAAGGCAGGCCCGGGTTGTCGAGGCCTCCGCCCCCCGCCTGACCGTCGCAGGAGCACTGCGCTGCCGTAGCCACTGTTCACGCGGAGGGGCTTGGCGAAAGGCCGATGCGTGTCTGGTTGAGCGCAGCCACAGCGTGTGCGTACTCTGCTTCGCGCGAGGCGTCAACAAACCCGCCGTCGTCGCCTTCCACGCGGTGCTCCGTTCCGCGGCCAGCCCCACCGTCGCTTCCATCGACGTGGACTTGCGTCGTTATTTTTTCCGTACAGTTCTACATGAACTCGTACGCAGTTTCTCCTTTATTAACAGGTGATTTAATTTTTTCTTGATTTTGTGAAAATATATTGTTATATATCGTAGATTTGTTGATTTTCCTGCATTTCTTTTTTTTTCACTCATGGTTTTTACTTTCTTGGAATTTACGCGTAACTTTTTATGATAACAGGCATGAGTTGAAACATCTTGCCATTATCACGGCCGGACTGGACTACGCGCGCGCAGCTCTAATCGCTACGCTTGTGAATCAACGTACTCTTTGTGAAAGGTATAACATGCGACGGCTTAGGTTTTACCCATATATACAGGGCGTTTCCCGTAACTTGATCCAAAAATAAAAATAACAAAACTTGGAGGAAGCTTAAGCTTCACCTTTAAGAGTGTAACGCGATAGCCTTGCGCTAGCTGATACCAAATAGAGCTTGAAAATTACCTCATGTCATCCCCCACCTAACTTAACGCCGTCCTCGATTGTGGGATAGGATAGGAATAAACTTTATTGTCAAATGATTATTGCTGTTGGTGCCCGGGGCTAGGCTGCCAGGATGTACTATCGACCAAACAAGCTTACGGACCAAGGGATCTGACAAAAAGCTGAATATCTCCGCAGCCTCAAAGCGCAGCCTGGTATTCCCATTTCCAGCCTCCACTGGTATATGCGAACAACATTGTGATGGACTCGAGAAGCGTTTGATGGGGGGCTAGTTAAAAAGACATTAAGGAAAATTATAACTGCGCTGCGATTGTCCTGTCCACTTCGTTCCCGTGTCTCGTTTTAGCGCAGTTATAATTTTCCTAAACATTGTGATGTACGGCTTTACTGACTACTTTTAAAGGGTCCTCGGGAATTTAGCGTTTTCTGAGATCCCATGGTCCGTAAACTTTTTTGGTCGATAGTACTTCCCTTCCTTTGGCATCCATTCTGTAATTCTAATGGTCCACAGGTTATTTGCCCTACGCATACATGGCCTGCCCAGCTCCATTTCATTGAAATCAATGAAATATGATTTGCCGTCATGTGGCGCTTCTTAGAGTATTCTATGGGCCGTCCAGCAAGCCCACGACGCGGCCAAAAGGCTTTGCCAGCCGGTGCCAACGTGGGAGCAGCCCACTTAATTAGCCAATTAACTAAGATCAGATATGCAAAATATCTGATCGTTAGTGCGAAGTGCGTTTTGTTATGTTGAAAAGGGATTCAGATCCATTCAGCTTTTTGGTGGCAACGTACATGCTGCGTGGTGATGTTTTTCGGCATTTAAAGAAACCACGCAAAATAAAAAATAATACTAGGTGACTGCGCTCATGCGCTATCGTATTCTAGCAAGTCATCGCCCGAAATGTTGACTGAGAGGGCGGTCGCTGCCAAGAGGGCGCATGGTTTCAAGTGAAGAAGGAACCACTCCTACAAATCGAGCCATCCTTATGCTCATTAAAGGTGCTTTTTTTCTCTCTCTCGCTCTCTCCGAGCAACGGCCGGGCCCAGCGACGACCTTCCACCGAATTCTCACGACATCCTTTTACAGCAAAGGCAGCAGCGGAGCCGTTTTGGACATCTTCACTCGAATTTGAACAGCCAACAGGAGAGGTACTGGCGTCGTATTCAGACGAATACATACCACAACCTGCACCACCTACACAGAATACACCCCACGAGGTTCATTGACAAGTGCCCGTGGTGCACAGAAGCACCCACACTAAAACACATCACATGGGAGTGTCCCAAGAGGCCTCCGCACATAGACAGCCCAATAATACTGAAACATCCACTCATGAGGAATAGGCAGTGGGAGGCATGGCTTGCGGACGAGGGCCGGGAGTGCCAATTGGCTCTTCTGGACCAAGCCCAGCGAGCCGCTCGTGCCAGTGGAGCCCTGGAATAGGGGCCCCAACCAGCGTGCCTTCTTTTATTTATTTATTTTCAATCAAGTTTTCCCTCACTCACTCCCTCTCTCCGAAATGACATCTCGGGTGATGTTCAGTGCGCTGTTGTGGGTAATACTAAGTGGAATGTCCGCAAAGGGGTCTAGAATAGGCAGCTTATAGTGTTGCTTCTCATTGCGGTGTTCCATGTGATCACCGCTGGCTAATTGCGTAACTTTATAACCTGGGCCTATAGCATCTGACAGACATTTCGACCAAATGAACGGTCCGATGGCACTTACTGTTGTTTCCGCTTTTTCACAGAGAACTACAGGATAGCGGGGGTTAAATGTCTGTTCATTTACAAAAAGTGTGAAAACTTCTTGGATGTTTCCTTTTTCTGGGGGCGATCAGGGAGTGGGGGGAAGGAACTTGCCATAAATGAACGTGGGCTTTTCGTCAGTAAGGCGAGCCACCAACCATGGAACCCTACAAGAGGACACAGCAAAACCTGTAAAAACAGGTTATGCAAACGCCAGTTAAACGCTACAACTATAACCAAATATTATATAACCTAGGATGTGCTGCTCACATAGGCTTAACCCTCGCTGCCTAGAAGATCGGAAGCAATACAGAAGAGAGTAGTACATAGAAAAGATTGAAATCCGGAGAGAAAGACGAAGATTAGAGAGGACGATAGCGAAAGGCAATCACGAATGTCTTTCACGACAACGTGAGGTGACTATATCATTATCGTCATATTGTCATCGTCATACCACCTTCATCAATCCACTGATGTCATTTTTTGTCCGTAATACTATCGCAATCTTGCCAATGTCATTCAACCGGGATTATGCCACGTTTTACTTCCATCGTCGTAATTGCCTCGTCGTCACACAGACGCTATCGTGCATCTGCAGTCATACCATCATTGTAATTCCGTCTTATTCGTGCCATTGTCCTCATTCTCTCTTCATTCGGTTGTGGCATATAGCCGAATCAACAAAGTCTCAAAATTATCACTGCGCGTGTTAAGAGCACGGGAAACGATTTCGACGATTTCGTACAAACGTACTGAGTCGTTAGGGTAGGCCTTTCTGATCATTAAGTGACCCAATTAAACGCCACGCGTAAAGCGTGTGATTTATCGTAAGTTTTTCAAATGTAGATCACTACCGAACGCAGTGGCGCCACTCCTCTGAGTTTTCAGCCGCCCCACTCCAATTGACGGGTGTCGGCCATCTGATGTCATTGGGGCTAGCTATCCGGTTGGTTACCCAGGTAGCGTCATCGATAATTTTTGCAACGTTATGCTAAACAAATGCTGTTCGTAATAAGTGGGTAATTTGTGTCTAGAAAATAACGTAGCAGAAAGACAATACACAATGACAATTTATCACTAAACTCAAGCACTTCCGGCATACCGCAAGTGTCGTGTGCTTGTATTAGAGTGCTCCTTGTTGAAGTGAGCTGCGCATTCAGTGCTGGTCTCGAGCGTTCTGTTCGCGAGCACCATGGTTCGCTCTTGTTGCGTTGTGGGCTGAAACCGCAGCTATCGGCGATATGTCAAGCTCGATCGGGTCGTTCTGCAAGGCAGCATGTGAGCGCAGTGGCTGCAGCGCATCGGACTCTCGGTATCCGATTGGCTCCAGGATCTACGCGTTTGCGGCCCTCACTTCACGCCGGATGGTTACTACCATATACGACAGTTTTAGCATGGCAGTTCTACACAAGCGCAAGCGGACTGGGACTGGTACCGGATGAGCAGAGGCTCGAACGTGAGGCCGCTCAGGCAGCGCACGTTTACGCTAAAGTCCCAACATCACAGCGGTAATGGTATGGAGGGTCTTTAGTTTACGCCTACGCCCATCTGCGAAAACGCCCAGCTTGCCTGGGGTTACCGGAATACGGGACACGCTCAGTGCTGCGGCAGAACGCTCGCACCAGCACGCTGCTTCGGTGGCCCTCGCGGGGAATCAATGGTCAGGCTGTAGCCACGAGGCTATCGGATAGGTTTAAGAGGTTCGCACGTGGCTCCAAAACAGCCGTAAGTAGCTGACATGACCTTACATCATGACGCAGAGCCAATGAATGAGGTGCCCAAGGAGCACAGTTCACATGGAACATTCTCCGCAGTGGCCTATGCTCACTGTATTTGTCTTGTTCAGCAGGAGAACGCGTTACAGCAACCCATAAGGCTGGTCACAGAAACAATGAACAATATTCATATGTTAAGCCGAAAATAGGATAGCGTGACGTAGAATATGGACGCTAAAATTGCATAGAAAAACAATGTTCATGCCATCTGGCTCTAGTATGTTCTGGAAAGCCAAACGTGTCGGAGCAATAAATGCACATAGATAAGCAAGCAGCTACAGGTTTGCATTCACGTACGGTGGTGGCGGCCACTTCATTTGTTTACCTCACAATACTTTTTTCCCTCAGGTTTCTCCCCCTGCCCCACCCGTTTAACCGCCATCTTTTTGGCTAGTCCCCCGCACTGTTTATTCTGTTGTCTACAGACCGCCGCGAGGCAATCTCCAAGGTTTTTTTCTCTTTTTCGAGAAACTCTTAAAATACATTGTTGAATTACCGTATAAATTCATTTGTGGTGGTGTTTTCAATATAAACGTGCTGGTTGACTGCAATATCACACGCGACTTCGAATTGCTTTTGACAATGTATGGGTATTCCTATGTTATCAGCACTCCTACCAGAATTACCTGCGATACGTCCACATGCCCTTGACTTGTTTATTACCAGCTACGGATCAAATAGTGTTAAATGTTGCACTATTTCATACAGTTTGAGTGATCACATGCCGGTATTCTTCACTGTCAAACGGAAAGATAAAAGATCACCAGAACGAGTCTGCTTCTCGCAAATAATAATTGAAGAACGTCTAGTGCGTTTTGGCGATGGCTTACGTGACGTAGTCTGGGACAGTGTTATTGCTGCTACAAGTGCTGATCGCGCCTACGGGGTTTTCTGGAAACGTTGCTCTCCTGTTATGATAAACATTTTCCTTCCCGTTCTAAAGTATCTGCTCCATCAAGGATACGTTAACCCTGGGTAACTATTCAATTATTTAAAAAGATAAAGGAGAAAGCAAGGTTATTCAATAAATTCCTCATATCTCGGGATCCTGATGATTTAAGAGTGTTTAAATCATTTCGAAATGGCTTAACAAAGGAATTACGTGCTACGAAAACTACGTTTTATAAGCAGTCCTTCGCAACGTGCAGCCATGATAGCAATAAGATATGGCACTGGCTTAATTCTTTGCTGAATAGAGTGGCCAATTCAGCGGCAGGGTTGCGTATAATTTCTGATGGAGCGGAAATACCTGACGCGAAGTTGGCCGACTGTTTTAATGATTACTTTTCTATATACCTAAATGCAATGTGAATGACAATGCATGCCGTTTCATTAAAGCGAACTGTGTGCATTCAAGTCTTTTGCGTCCCACAACCACTTCAGAAGTAAATTTACTGTTCTCCGCACTAAATAATAAAAACTCCTGCGGCGCTGCTAACATTAAAATCAAGCCTGTGAAATGTGTAACAGACATAATCGCTCCAGTACTTGCACATATTTATAATATCTGCCTTTGTACCGGTATGTTCCCGTATAAAATGCAGATGGCAAAAGTAGTTGCACTGTTCAAGAAAGGTGACAAAACTTCCTTATCTAATTATAGACCTGTGTCTATTATCCCTATATTTTCGAAATGTTTGGAAAAAATTACTTTTTGCAGAATATCAGACTTTATGGACAAGCACAATTTGATAACTAAGCATCAGTATGCTTTCCGGAAAAATATGTCAACGCAGCTCGCTTTGCTTGAACAGAAAGAACTAATTCTAAATAATTTTGAGGAACGTTTGCTAACATTGGGAGTATTCGTCGACTTTTCAATGGCCTTCGATTCTATAAATCATGATCTCTTGCTTAGTAAGTTAAACCACTATGGTATACGGGGCATTGCACTTGACTTGATTAGGTCGTATCTTGGTCACAGACAGCAGTTTGTACAAGTCAATAGCTTTAAATCAGAACTTCGGTAGGTCAAGGTAGGTGTGCCCCAGGGCACACCTACCACGTTATTCTTTTCCGCTCTGCCGAATTGATTACAAGAGCTAATGCAGTTTTGAATAAACTTTACACATGGTCACTTGATAACGGCTTGACTATTAATTCGCAAAAAACTAAGGCGGTGTTATTTCGCGCTAAGAACACGCCAATTACTCTCGAGGAAGATTTGCTGATGATCAATTCTAAAATTCAACTTGTTAATTCGGCGAAATCGCTAAGTGTATTTTTTGACCATACTATGACCTGGCATAGCCATATAGATTTTCTTGCTAGTAAGCTTTCACAAATCACTGGAATTTTTTATTCCTTGAACTATCTTCTGGACTCTATTAAATGCTTGATATACAATTCACTTTTTCTCAGCCATTTAAATTATTGTTGTCTTGTCTGGGCTACCACTTCGGAAACAAATATTAACAGGTTGTACAAACTGCAAAAGAAGGCTCTTCGCGCTATTTGTAATAAACCATATGATTTCCCTTCAGCTTATTTATTTCATAAACTTAAGACACCGAAATAACAGGACCTTTTAAAGTATCGTCTAGTGCTTCCGTATAAAAGTAAACAGAAAAGAAACATAAACTACATAACTTTTATGGGTAATTTGAAGCTACACGAAACTCCATACAGTACAAGAAAGCCAGAGTACTGGCACGTACCACAATCGCGCACTAAATATGGATCACAAATGCTGCGCTCCAGGCTACCTTGTTTACTGAATGATCTTATTGTTAATAAAATTGATATTGCGTCTTGTTCTCTTCCCGATATTCTTGATTTTTTTCTCTCATATGTGAGTTGTACATTGCCTATATGCTTATAAAGTGCAGGGAGACTTTGTGAGGCTTTGCAGAAAATCTCTTACTTTTGCTTCTGTTTCCTATTTTTTTCTTTTTTTTCTCGCCCGATTTGCGATCTCGTATGCATGATATGTTGTAGTGCTTGAATTGTAAGTACCTGAGACAACCGTATTTCCGTTCTGCTGCTCCTTTTTGTTTTACGGGTGTTTGGGGCTGGTCAAGCTGCTACGAGCAGTTTTTTTCTCCACATTACCCCCGCAAGGCTGTATTTACTTTTTTGTGGAAATAAAGTATACATACGTACAAGTGACAAAATGTCACCTCTACAAAATCAATAAAACAAAAAAGACACATATTATGGATTTTTAATTAAAGAAATATAATAGATTAAGTCCTATTCATTTTTTGCAATACGTATAAAAGAAAACGACACATCTTAGCATAGACAGCGTCCTAAGGGAATTCCCAGAAAGTTGTTATTGAAATGCTATTTCTGTCCCCTTTTAGCATTATCTGCTGCATTCTAGATCAATGCTCTTTGATTCGTGGCTATGATTCGTTATATGTTGCAGAATAACTGGCAATACCCCAAGCCACAAATGAGCATACAAAGTCGCGCTTCTATAGAGGTATATATATTCCTTCTATATATTCCCGCTGCCGCCGGGCACCCACTGGTTCAAATGGGTACAAGCGTACCCCGACCTGGCGTTCGGCTTTCATCAGGGGTGATACGCTTGGGAAAGGAGCCTGCGCCCTGAATTCCCGTCGAAACCCTCGTGAGGACAGAAAAAAAGTGATGTCTGGGCCGCTCCTATGGCGGTCATTTCCCATGTGGCGCCCCAAGCACCTATTGAGGTGGAGCTGCCTTCGAGTTGAGGTCAAACACCCCTTTCCAAGCGTTGAGGTCCCATAATGGCCGAACACCAGGCCGGGAGCGCGCTTGTACCTATTTTACCGGTAGGTACCCGGCGGCAGCACTTGCCTCCCACAGCCGCGGCGGATGCTCGTCCACAAGGCCGTCTGTGGTTGGCCGTCTGTGGCCGTCTGTGGTTGTGGTCTCTCTTTTTTGGTCGCAGGTAGCCGCTGAAAAGGCTGTTTGCTAAAATATCCAAGTAATTTTCATTTTAACATCGCGTTTAGCCGATTGTATTCTAATGAACCAGAGGCTTCAATGCACACTAACACCAGATACGTTTACGTCTGCTCTGGCATGGATCATCTGGAGGAGAAGTACCTTAGCAAGATTTTTATGTTGGCCAATTATCCTGTATGGGTACATGCAAATAGTCAGGTAGCCAGCCTGTACTTACACGGGTTAACCTCCATGTCTTTCTTTCCCATTCTTTCTCCCTCTTTCTCACGGTCGTCGTCATCGTCATCATCACAACATTTCCTAGGATGTGATCGACGCGCGTGAGAAGAAAACGAAGAACGCACCAGGCACCAGGCAGCTGTCTCGCGATTACTAAAATGCACATTAACTGTAGTTTCAGAATGCATATTTAAAAGTTCAGATGCTCAATTCTTGGCCAATCCCCCGAAGTGGGTACGAGCCATGTGCTGAGGACATCATCATCATCATCATCATCATCATCATCAGCTGTCTCGCGCATTGCGCGCTGGTCGCCATTGTAAGCAGCGACTAGGTTTTTTCGCTCGGCAGGGCTTCATTTGAGGAAAATCCGGCGACGTTTTCGGACAAGCTGAGCAGGAAGTCCTTCTTTACGGCTAAGCTACTGTCAGCGCCGCGCCGTGCTATACTTTTGTGACAGATCGTGTCAATCATGATGCAACGGCGTCAATCTGATGCCAGGGCACTGCACCCAGATTGGAAGACGACTGGCCACGGATCTCGGGACGCGGCTCCAGAGTACGACAGGTGCGGCCGCGCTCAGGTATCCGCAACAGCATCCGCGCATGGCAACTCATGGCCTCAACGTTCTCGTGGGTGCACGAAACACGGCGGGCATCTGGGCATCTTTGCTCCTGGTGGCTGCCACATCAACGGGACGGCTGACAGGTGAATATTCGTACATAATCTGGTACCGAAACGAAAGCGTTCCTGACAGAGAAAGTTGGAAAGGCAGCCTTCAAATGCAGTGCTCAGTCGAGAGTTCGCGCTCATCTCGGTGGCACCATGCAATAAAGATGGCGGGATTTGACGCTAGAGCAATATTAGGGGTATTTGGAGTATGTCTTTCCACTAAGCGGCCATCGCAATAGAGACCTCCTTGTGGTTTGTACACTAGGTGCGTAGGCCTCTGAAACTCGTTTGTGGGGAAGTTGAGGCTTTACCTAAAGACATTTCAGGCAATGTAAAAACACAGACAAAAAGACGACAGGCGACGCTGCACCTGTACCGTGCGGGTGCGTTCTCTATGTGGTGGCGTCATCGCACTGCCTGTGGTGCTTTTAAGAACCAGCCAAGCAAGCACTGGATCTTTTTTTGTAAGTGGCATTTGGCCGTTCCCAGGTTACATTTTGCAAAAAAAAAAATAAAACGTCTAAACTAATGACGGGCTGACATATGCAGTCGAGAGAAATTGCAGCGTGATGACAATTTTTTAATACGTGCGAAGGAGTGAAATGCACGTTATACCATTATACAATGACTTTGATTAGCCCGTAACAGAAAAAATAATTAAAAAGGTTCTTTCATTTCCTGTTATTTTCCTGGAATTTAGGTACTTAGTATAGAAACTCATTATTGCACCGAAAAATAATCAGGAAGACAACAGATACACACTCAAGTAATCTTTAGGAAGGATGATACAGCGATTCTGATTAATTGTGAAATCATTATATTTCAGCGGAAAGCACCGCAGAAGAGGCAGCAATTATCATTCCCGTCACGGATCGGCTGGGGTAGCCACGGCGTCGATTGTCGCTCAAGCTGTCTTGTTCAAGACGATGGTTCACAAGAGACGAAACGAGTTCGCAGCTCGTGCAGCGGGTTGTGACCCCAGTCGACGCCTCCAAGCCAGACCCGGATTGTCGAGGCCTCCGCCCCCCGCCTCACCGTAGCAGGAGCACTGCGCAGTCGTAGCCACTGTTCAGGCTGTGGGGCATGCCGAAAGGCCGATGTGGCTCGCGTTGAGCGCAGCCACAGCTTGTGCGTACTCTGCTTCGCGCGTGGCGTCGACCAACCCGCCGTCGTCGCCTTCCTCGCGCTGCTCAGTTCCGCGGCCAGCCCCACCGTCGCTTCCATCGAGGCGGACTTGCGGCGTTATTTTTTTCCGTATAGTCCTGCATGAGCTCCTACGTAGCATAGCCTTTATTAGCGGATGATCGTATTTTTTCTAGATGTTGTGTAAATATATTGTTATATATCGTAGATTTGGTGATTTTCCTGCATTTATTGTTTTTTTACTCATCGTTTTCACTTGGAGTTTACGCGTACCTTGTTAAGATAACAGGCATGAGTTGAAACGTCTTGGAATTATCACTGCCCGACTGGACTACGCGCGCGCAGCTCTAATCGCTACGCATCTGAATGAAAGTACTCTTTGTGGCAGGTATAACATGCGACGGCTTATCTTTTACCTATATATACAAGGCGTTTCCCGTAACCTAATCCAAAAATTGAAAAAAAAAACTTGGAGGACGCATCAGCTTCGCCATTAAGACTGGAACGCGATAGTATTGCGCTAGCTGATTCCAAATGGAGTTTGCAAATTACCTCATGTCACCCCCCTCACCTAAGTTTCTGCCGTCGTCGAATGTGCTTCCCTCCACTAGGCATCCATTCTATAACTCTAATGACCCACTAGTTATCTGCCCTACGCATTACATGGCCTGCCCAGCTCCATTTAAGTTTACAGCGCAGCTGATAAACCGCACGTGTATGAAATCAATGACAAATGGTTTGAGGTTATGTGGTGCTCCTTAGAGTATTTTATACCGCGCTTAATTAGCCAATCAACTAAAATGAATTATGCGAAACGGTTAGTATTCAAGTTAGGGCAAAGTGCGTTTTGTTACGTTGTAGAGGGGCTTCAGATTCATCTTTTTTTGCAACTTATATGCGGCGTGGTGATCTTTTTCGGCATTTAAGGAAATCACGCGAAATAAGATATCAAACCATGTGACTGCGCTCATGCGCTATCGTATTGCAGCAAGTCATCGCCCGAAATGTTGACGGAGAGGGCGGTCACTGCCAAGACGGCGCATGGATTCCCGTGAAGAGGGAACCACTCCTGCAAATCAAGCCATCCTTATGCTCATTAAAGGTGCTTTTTTTCTCTCCTCGGGTGATGTTCAGTGCACTGCTGTGGGAAATACTCAGTGGAATGTCCGCAATGGGGTCTAGATTGGGCAGCTTATAGTGTTGCTTCTCATTGCGGTGTTCCAAGTGATCACCGCTGGCTAATTTCGTAACTTTATAACCTGGGCCTATAGCATCTGACAGACATTTCGACCAAATGAACGGTCAGATGACACTCACTGTTGTTTCCGCTTTTTCACAGATAACTACATCATAGCGGGGGGAAAATTTCTGTCAGTTACCAAAAAGTGTGAAAACTTGTTGGATGTGTCCTTTTTGTGGGGGCGATCAGGGAGTGGGGGGAAGGAATCTCCATAAGTGAACGTGGGCTTTTGGTCAGTAACGCGAGCCACCCACCGTGCAGCCCTACAAGAGTAAGCAGCAAAACATGTAAAAATAGGAACTACAAACGCCAGCTGAACGCTACAACTATAACCAAATATGATATAACCTAGGCTGGCTGCTCCCATAGGGTTAACAATCGCTGCCTAGAAGATCGGAAGTAGTGCAGAACACAGTTGTACATTAGGAAAGATTGAAAGCCGGAGAGAAATACGAACAATAGACAGGAGGATAGGGAAAGGCAACCACGAATGTCTTTCAGGTACAATTCGAGGTGACTTTATCATTGTCGTCATAACACCTTCATCGATCCATCCATCCATCGATGTCAATTTTTGCCCATAATTCTATCGTAATCTTGCAAATGTCATTCAACCGGGATTATGCCACGTTTTACTTCTATCGTCGTAATTGCCTCGTCGTCACACAGATTCTATTGTGCATCTGTAGTCATACGATCATTCGCTATCTCGTCTTATTCGTGCCATATTTTCGTCATTCTCTCCTCATCATTCGGTTGCAATATCATACCGTCGGCTTTAGGCCATAATCTTCATGTAGTCGGCGTGATCTCATTTCGCTTATGTCGCCGTCGTCACGTTGTCGTCAGTAATCATTATATAAGAATCGACATATCATTGCCATTAAGCTGTCTCTGTTGTTCGCCTCCGTCGTTCGATCGATATCGTTCGTGCTTCGTCATTCTACCGTCACTACGTTGGGGTCATACAGTCGTCCTGATGCCTCCAGCCTCATGAGCGACCTTGGCAAGCGAGTGTCATAGCAAAGTGGGACGAGACCTGAGTATGTGGCATATAGCCGAAGCAACGAAGTCTCAAAATTATCACTGCGCGTCTTAAAGAGAGCATGAAAAGATTTCGCCGATTTTGTACAAACGTACTGAGTCATTAGGGTAGGTCTTTCTGATCATTAAGTGACACATTTAAGCGGTCCGCGTAAAACGTGTAATTTATCGTAAGTTTTTAAAAATGTAGATCACTACCGAGCCCGGCGGCGCCACTCTCTTGAGTTTTCAGCCGCCCCACTCCAATTGACGCGTGTCGGTCATCTGATGGCATTGGGGCTAGCTATCCGATTGGTAACCCAGCAAGCGTCATCGACAATTTTTCCGACTTTATGGTGAACAAATTCTGTTCGTAATAGTTAGGACGTGGGTAATTTGTTTCTATAAATAACGTAACAGAAACAGAGTACACAAGGAGAATTTATCACAACACTCAATCACTTCCGACAAACAGCAAGTGTCGTCTGTTTGTATTACAATGTGCTCCGTGTTGACGTGAGCTCCGCCTTTACTGTTGGCCTCGAGCTTTCTGTTCGCGAGCACCATGGTTCGCCCTTGTTGCGTCGTGGGCTGAAAACGTAGCGATCGGCGATATATCAAGCTTGATCGGGTCCTTCTGCAAGGCAGCATATTAGTGCAGTGGCTGCAGCGCGTCGGACTCTCGGTGTTTGATTGGCGCCAGGATCTACGCTTTTGGGGCTGGCACTTCAGGCCGGATGGTTACTACAATAAAAAAATGACTGCATATCTGCTTGCTTCGCTGCAAATGACGTCGAAAGACGATAGTCTTCTGCCGACCCTGATACGTAACACCCTCTTCTCCTCCCTACATCACTCACGCTGTTCCTTGCCCCTCTCACTCCGGCTACAAAAGCTGGCTACAAAGCCGCTGCTTCAGTTGGCTTGTCTTGACGCTAGCGTCTCTTCGACACCATTTCTAACGCGTTGATTTTTCATTTATTAACGTACGCACGACTCCAATGTGTATTCTTGATTAATTGAACGCTGCGGATCGCGGCTATGTACACTCGGCCACAAAATATTGCGGGAGGCGCGAGCGCGTGGCGAAGCGCTCCTCCTCTCCTTCTAGCGACGCACCCCTGGTGTCGAGACCGACGCCAGGGGTGCGTCGGTCTCGACGCGAGGTGCGCTGTGGTCACCACAGCGCACCTCACGGCTACACTCGGATATCGCCGGCGCGCAAGATACAAGCAATACAAGCGCGGAAACATGCACGCTTGCAGTCACGGAAAAACGCCCATGCGCGTAAGCGTCTTTCTCGACACCAGGGGTGTGCCGCTAGAAGGAGAGGAGGACCGCTTGGCCACGCGCTCGCGCCCCCCGCAATATTTTGTGGCCGAGTGTACATATAGCTGCACAATACATAGCTGCATAACGACATAGCCACTAAGCTACCGTGGCGCGTTCAGGAGTGTCGATCTTGCTGCCAAACAGCTGCGTCTGCATTGACTACAGTGTGTTTAAATAATGTGAAACAGACCAGTACTCTGTAGAGTAGTTCAACGGTGAAATACCGGAACTAAGCTTGGTTAGGAAAATTTCAGGAATTCGCTCTCGACAAAATGCACAGCACCAGGAGGTTAGAAGGCGTTGGTAATCTAGAAGATTCGTCGCAATCGAGTGGGATAATGCTTGCTCGATTGCACACCTGCACATCATTACCGAAGAGATGTACGGCGATAAGCAGATCGGATATACGGATGCCTTAATCCCAAACCACACGTTCGCTTGCGTACGCGCGCAGGCTCGCGCAGTGCGCCCACGCATACGCAGACGGTGCGGCACGGCTCGTACGCGTCGAAACGCGGTGCGATCTCGGTGATCAGCTCCTCTCTGATATTGCGCGCTTCGGCAGCCTCGCGTCGGCGCGCCTGGCTACGCAGCGATGGCGCGGTACATTCAACTCTCAGTTAAGCCAATGCCTCCTAGGAGCCATCGGTTAAGCAGATGTGTACCATGCAAGAAAGTGTTTCTTCTTCACTTTTTGTGCTGATTTAACAGCTAAAAATATAACAATTAAGTTAATAGATATCGAAGCATTTTGAAACACTGTCAACAACGAAATACGAAGTGGCATCTGCCAGGCGTCAACGAGTGAGGCCAGGTTACTAGTTCACATATAGCCAGGTGTGAGGTCAGTGAGCGGGCGCTTTCGCGCGAATTTTTGGATGCAAACTGTGCAAACCGCCATTCATCGCTAGACGCGGCAGGCACAAGGCGCGTAGACGCGAGCTTGCGCGCGTCCGCAAGCGTAAGTGTGGTCTGGGCTTTGGACTAAGAATCCACCATTTCCTTGACAATCTGTTTTTTCGAGTTTGAAGTTTGAAGTTTATTTCAGGCAACCAATAAATTATATACATACATATATGTATATATACACACATATACAGTTGCCTAGGGGACCAACGAAACAGCAAAAAATCCTGACAGGCTTTTTGCCAGTTCATCCCCAGTTCATGGGGGATGACAGTTTGGGGATGACAGTTCAACCCCAAAACAACACAATGCAGGGTTACAGTTAGGCAAAAACCATTACCATAGGGCAGAAGAAGCAGCTCAGTACATCAACGCTTTTGAACTTCAAAAATAATTTTCACATTTAAGGCACAAGAAAGTATACAAGTGAAACCAAAATGTGAGCCCAAGTACCCAAGAGTACGTATAACTGATGAGGGGTTAACTAAAGAAACATCCGCAAGGTGACGTATGCACTTAACGGATTGAGGGATTACCAGAAAGAACCTGGCACAAGGACACTCAAGACCGAGCAATATATTTTATGTTTTTCATAGCGCTCTGTCCAGTCCATTTCTTCTTCTCCTTTTGTCTTTTTTCTCACTCAATTATGCCCCAACCTTATAAACTGCACGAACTGGCCGAATTGTCTTCAAGAACGGGATTGGCTGCCATTTCTAGCTAATGGCTGTTCTCAGTAAAAACAAGCTTTCCTGCGATCCTTCTGGCGCGGTGTCTCTTCTGAGACTAGTTTGCTCTCCGGAACACTGGATAGGATACGCCAGCGAATGGAATCGGCTCCAATGTTGACATTTTTTCCTGATGTTTTGCTTGTTTCTCCTTATATTCAGATATGGTATCGGCTATGTTAAACATTTGTCTCGTACGCTGGTTCCTGGCTTCAGGTACGTGCCGTATATTTAGTTGGTGAAGAAGAACATGGGTGGGCGGCCAAGGCGACAAGAACCAGGTCACCGTGGTTTGTGATTAAAGGAAATGGCTTACACACTTGCACATGCGTTGCTACACGAATCAGTCATCTATGTTCTGCCGACTTCTGCTTATATCACCGCGGCTAGATTTAGAAAACTATGTCTTTTAAAATGCTCTCCAAAAGAGACATTCCAAATAAGAAACAAACCATTTGATTTACCCTTGGCACAAACAGTGGTGTCCCACACGTGAATTGGAAATCTCCCTCACAAAATTACGATGCCGTATCCCACCCCTAAATTTTTATCTATACAGGTGGGACCTGGCGCTGATCCCTCTATGATATTTGTTCAAAGAACCTGAAACCATTGATCATTTTTATTTACCGCCCGCAGATTCGCAATCCAGAAAAAGAAATAATTCGAAATTCTATTCCTAAAACTACCCACTGCTCTAAACACTGAAAACAATCTCCCGATTAGGGCATCTAAATCGGGTTTTGGCCACAGGAACCTATGTAGTGCCGTCTGCGAGTTCCAAGGTGACACAAGGAGAATACCTAGTTTTTTAGTGATCTATTATGTATTATTTAACAGAATTTCAATTTACGTTAACTTACTGAATTATTATAAGTTTAAAAAATTCAAATAAATTGACTTACTGAATTATTATAAGTTTTAAAAATTCAAATTAAATTGATTAAAAAATGTGTCTACAATTACTTTGTTACATTGGATAATTTCAACTGTTACCTCACAATATTTTTACCCTCAAGTTTCTCCCCTCGCCCCAACCGTTTAACCGGCAGCTTCTTGGCCAATCCCCGTAGTGGGTGTGCGCAATGGTATAGGAAGCAAGAAAGCAAGCAAGCAAGAACAACGCGTCTCATAGATGCACCATTGACTGCTCGTTCTTTCTACTTTTTTCGATATTTGTTTCAGTTTTCAAAAATCACTCGTGTGGCCAATCCTCTATGTGAGTATGCATAATGTTTTAAGGACTACAATTTAATATTGGTCAGCAAGGGTCCCTTGTACCACACCAATATATAGGTAGTTAAAAACTTTATTTTTGTCCGACAAGTTATAGGGTTCACTACACCCTGCCTAGGCACCTGGAACGAGCCCTTGGGCTCCGGCAGCGTCATCGGCCCGCTGGACTGCCCACAGGTGATCTTCTGGGGCTGAGTATATGTCCACAATCATTTTGACTCTGGCCCCATATAAACCTGGTCGTCGCGGTTAACTATAGAACCCGTGAATCTGTGGTAAGAAGCAGAACCCCCAACCCGTTGAGGTCGTGCGGTAGTGCTTAAGCAACAAACATTTCTATTACAAAATGCTACAGACATTTTAGAAGCTGCAAACATATATTTATTCGACAGCGGCGGAACTGAACATGCACCTGAGTCTGCATAAAGCGGGTTATCAAAGACTGAGATAAAGATGTGCCTCAGCCGACAATCCAGGAACCCACATTCCTTTCCCACCTAATCCCCAACAGTGGCCTAGAGCCTTCCCCTTCCTTAAAATAAAGGCTTTATTCAATTCAATTCGAGACCTTCGATCCTCTTTCTTGCTCAGAAGCACGCAGATGACAGGCGGCATTCTACAATTTTTGTCTTCATAGCATGGCGCCGTCTTGTTCTGGATCCGGTGTTTCGGTCATGATGGCGTCATGCTCGCGGGCGTCGATGACCTTTCGTGGAAGTGTTGCAATGTTCCTGAGTACCAGACCACCCGTGATGAAGCCACTGCTGCGTCTCGACACCTCGCAGCCGCCGGGAAGTGAGCTCGGCGGGTCATGTTGCGGTCGACTGGCCGGATCTCTTGTGGCCTCCTGCATGGCAGCCTGTATCTCTTTTGAGCTCCCGAATGTGGACGCATCCCAGCTGGTCTTTTCCTTTCTCGTGGACACCTCGGCAGTAGGCGACGTACTCATAGCCCTTCTCAGATGTTCACTTAGACCAGAAACAAGCACATGCTTTATGTTTTTGTCAATGTGCCTATTATAGTGAACCCTAGGAGTGGGATTAGCTACGCTATCGAAAACGCAACAGATGCTACTTATCTTCTTCAGTGCGTTGGTATCCATGCATGTGGGTACATTTGAACAACGCGCGCTATGCTGCCATTGTTGAAGTGCGATAGGCGAAAACGGCAGTTTCTGCTAGCGGAAGGATCAGATAAGAAAATTCCCTCGAGTTGTCGCTGAAGGCCCACGTATGCGCTCGCAGTAAACACAAGTATGGCGGCATCACGCAAGGAAAGCACGCCCAGGCGACCAGGTGAGTTTTACTTTTTTTCTCATTCACGAAATGCGACACATATTGTTTAGCAGCGATTATGAACGATGACGAGACATTAGAGACGGCGCATAAAAATTTCAAGCCAGTTGCTTTGCTTTGCCTCAGAGATAGCGCTACCTAATTACAACTGTAGCCAAATGGGTACTTCAGGTCATTACGTTAAAAAAGCATTCACTTTTGTTTTGTGTTGCAGGCAAGTTCCTTAGTGACGAGGAAATACAAGAGCTACTCTTTCAGATCGATATTGACTTGTCTGATAAAGAAGACATTCCGGACGACCTAGAGAGCAGTAGTGAATGCTCAGGTAGCAGCAGTGAAGATGATGATAATTATGATGCACCAGGAAGCCACTAAGTTAAAGGCCGTGGCTGCATTCGGAAGGCGCCAGAGAACACGTTTCGTTTCAGAAATTTGTTTTGAGGAGAATGGCATGATTTGAAAGTAACCTAATGAACCCAAGGTGCGAGTGATACTTTTTTATTTCTGTTACACTTTGGACACCACACCTCTAGTTCACTCAAAGTTGCCACTGTCTCCGTTTGCCTACTTTACCAAGTACTATCCGGAAACCTTTCGGAAGCTATGCGCGGAGCTAACAAATCTCTTTCTGTTCATACGCATGACCACAGGTCTGTGCGATCGTCATTATCAAAAATGAAAAAAAAAATCTTTTGGAAATTCCTATGCTAATGGGCCTTATTGGACGTCATAGAGCAAGTCTATATTGGTCCCGTATAACCGCTGTTCCTCTTGTCACTAAAAATATGACATGGGACTGGTTTTGTTAGTTACGTGACCTGCTTCAGGGACATAAGACCAAACAGAAGACAGAAGACCAAACCAAGAACAGGTTGTTCAAAGCGGAGGCCAACACCCAGTAATTTCGAAAGGCATATCTCGAGCTGCCGCACCTGAATCTACTATCTGTCGATGATTAGATTATCACATTCAGCGGACGTTGTACTGCCCGACAGTACGTAACAAGCAAACCAAATACTGTTGGCGTCAAGAACTTAGATTTGTCCAGTTGTGGTGGAATTGTGGTCCACAGTAAAGTAACTGTTCTTGATGCCGACACGTAGGAACTTCGTATTAGCGGGCAGCTGTGAAGCCATGGCGATCCACTTATTCCCGTATGCTGACGTTGGAAATGGCCCCAATAAGTACATTCGATTGTGCTAAATGGTCGGCAAGGTGCCGCTATCGGCTGCAGCAAACCCACTGGCCTTGTGTATGGTGTCTTCGTCGCTGGCACACTCCTCATGTTCTGACGTAGTGGGCAACGTTGGCGGTCAGGTGTGGCCGGTAATGCTTCTCTCGTTTCCTCGATAGCGCCGATAGCATAGGGGAGGTGCCCAGTGTTCGGATCGTCATGAATAGTGTACAGTACCTCTGGACCCCGTGTTGAGGGAGCAACAAGAAGGTAGTTGGTGCGTACTGGGGAGAAGTTCTTCTTTACGAGTACGTCATTTTGCAGGAAAAACGAAGGAAATCCTCGCCTAAATGCCCTAGCGACAAAGTCGGTGTTGCCTTCCAAGTACTCGACGTGTTTTTTTTAGCTCGGGGTCTGCTCGTTTCTGTTCAATGAAGTCTTCTGCGCTTAGTGCTCCCAGAAAGGCGTCGTCCTCGTCATCGTCTTGTGGCGGTGGGTCAATGGGGGGGCGTGATAGTCCGTCGACATCACAGCGCTTCCGTCCTGACTTGTAGACAATGGTGATGTCAAATTTCTTGAGTCTAAGATTCCATCGTGCGAGGCGTCCTGCAGTGCCCGTTAAGTTTGCCAGCCAAAACAAGGCATGGTGGGCGCTTACGACATTGAAGGGCCTCGGTATAGGTAACGGCGGAATTTCGTGGTAGCGCAAATGATGGCAAGGTATTCTTTCTCCGTCGTGAAATAATTAGCTGCTGATTTCGACAGCGACCGGCAAGCCTCAGCAATGACCCTTTCAAATACGTCTTTTCTTTGGACTCGGACAGCCCACAGCCTAGGCTCGTTGAGTTAGTGTAGATATCTTTGTTGGCGTCTTCATTGAAGTGGGCAGCATTTAAGCTCTTCGAATGCTTCGATTTGTGGCGTTGCCCACTTGAACGGATTTTGTTAGATATGCGAATGGCGCGGCGATGCGTGAAACGTCTTTGACGCCTGTAATACGCACCACAGGCCAAGGATTCTGCGCACTCCTTTCTTGTCGGCGGGCAGTGGAAAGTCAGCGATGGCAGATGTCTTCTGCGGATCACGACGGACTCCACATTTGTGTGGTTCAGGAACAAAAAAAATTATGGGGTTTTACGTGCCAAAACCAGTTCTGATTGTAAGGCACGCCGTAGTGGGGGACTCCGGAAATATGGACCACCTCGGGTTCTTTAACGTGCACCTAAATCTAAGTACATGGGCGTTTTCGCATTTCGCCCCCATCTAAATGCGGCCGCCGTGGCCGGGACCTCGTGCTCAGCAGCCCAACACCATAGCCACTGAGCAACCACGGCGGGTCGTGCTTCAGGAACAGAAGCGCAACGTCTGCAAATACACTTTTCCGGCTTTAGAGTGAGCTCTGGTGAAATTGATGGCCTCTAGTACTGTCCCAAGCCGCCTGAGGTGATTGTCGAAATTCCCTGCGAAGAGAACGACCTCATCGAAGTATACGAGACAGGTCTGACACTTCAATGCTGCTAATGCCATGTCCATCGCACGATGGAACGTTGCAGTTGCCGAGAACACTTAGAATGGCATTACGGTGAACCCATAGAGGCCATCCGGGGTGATCAAGGCAGTCGTCTCACGATCCTTTTCTTCGACTTCTATTTTCCAGTAGCCAGTCTTGAGATCCATCGATGAGAAATACTTCCTACAAGTCACCAGCGCCGCTTCTAGCTCCTCCATAGAGAACATGAGGTCTTTGCGAGAGTCTTGGGATGCCGCAACATCGCGTGATGTTGATACAGGTACTGTCGGTAAGCCAGCAAATTTTGCTCGAAAATCCTCAGCAACGTCGATCTCACGCCGTCCTTGATGTAGGGCAAGAGATTTGAAATGGTGGTGCTGTTGCGGAGACGATTGTAGGCCACTCAGAGTTCTCCATATGTGGGACAGAGGCTTTCGAGAATCCAAGGACTCGCAAAAAGATTTCCACTTTTGAGATTGTAACGTATCGATGCGGCGTTGGATTTTTTTCGTTCCACATAGCCTCCTTCAGATCGAGAATACATTTGGTGCGCCTGTACCTTCTTTCAGCCCTTCGGCGAATCGCTCGAAGTCTTTCCAATTCACCTTCGTATTCTGTATACTTTGGAGAAGACCTAAAAGTGAACATAGCCTCTTGCAGTGCATTTCGAATCTGATCCTCCAGATATGACTGGTGGCCTTCTGGTCATTCGTCTTTCATAAGCGACCTGAATTTCGTCCAATGTGTTCTCCAAAGGGCAGTAGATAGAGACTTGGCCAATCGCTTGATCTTGAAATAGGTAGGATCGTGATGACTTCCATGGGTTTCTAAGTCTGAGAACCACTTTACATTGCTTCGAAGACATCGAGAGACCAAAGTCAAGTCCAGACAGCTGCTGTAGGTCAATCCCCGTAGATATGTCGCGCTGCCGTCATTGAGACAGCAAAGCTCTTGGTCCGATAAAAATGCGACTAGTTTTCTTCCCTTGGAGTCCATTTGCAAACTGCTCAGAGCGGGTGGTGTGTATTAAAATCTCAACGAAAAATCTGAGGTCCAGGTGTTGCGGATAACGAAGCACCCAGTCGTGGCGTGTTAAAACGACTGGTTGGAGAAATATATGCAGCGGACTAGAGTGAAGGTAAGTTTCTTTGTTTTCACAGTTAAGCACACGTATTGGTCGTCGTCGTCAAGCAAAACTTAATGTAGCACGTAAGTGGGTTCACACCGAACATAAACGACGATCTTGGTGAGGACACTACACGTCGTGGTTGAGAAAACTTCGTAGTCCACTAGTCGGATTTTTTGGATTGAAGGTTTGGTTCACAGATGATGATGATGGGAAATTTGTTCGAAATAATGAAAAGTTGATAATCCGAAATTCTTGATCTGAGGCCTCGAGCATTCCCCTGAAAAAGGGATGCTTCCTTGGACAGATTTGTGGAACGACAGCGGTCAACGAGCCATGATGCTATTAAAGACTTGCAAGTACTGCATTCATCGCGTCAGTACTTGCAGTGCGCTGCTAGCATTCGGGGTGTTTAGGTTCGTCAGTAATGTACGCATAACATTTATGAGCGACCTCAGCACGGCGAACACGTGCAAGTCCTGGCCTTCCGCCCGGACTGCTGCAGGGTCAATTGTGATTGGTGGACGAGTTGCGTCTCGGGGTTCGGCGAGTTGGCGTGGCTTGGGAAGAGGTGGCCATGCTTCACTGGAAACCGCGATAGCGGACGTCCCTCTCTCAACTGCTCTGGTAATGCGTGACGTCAGCGGTTGACTACCAGTTTTCGCCAGATTGTGCACTTCCTTGGAAATACCCGTGCGTTTTCTTGACTTGCGGTGCCGGGAACGTCGGCGTCTCACTTTGGTTGCGGCTTCCTGTATGGGTATATACGAATGCTTCACGGTCATCATCATCATCTTCATCGCATTTCCTAGGATGTGATCGACGCGCGTGAGAAGAAGAAAACAAAGAACGCACCACCTACTTTTACAATTCTCCTAGTGATATTTTGGTGTTCAATCATAGCATTAATATTATAAATTGTGCGGTTTTCGAAAATTATTCTGTCTGTTTTGATTAATAAATTTCAAAATAACTGTAGTTTCATAAACCGTATCTAAATTTCATGTGCCCAATTCTTGGCCAATCCCCCAGATTGGGTGGGAGCCATGTTTTATGGACATCATCATCATCACCATCAGGTAGCTGTCTCGTGCATTGCGCGCTGGCCGCCATTGTGAGCAGCGACTGGGTTTCTTCGTTCTGCAGGGCTTCATTTGGAAATACGGCGACGTTTTCGGACAACCTGAGCAGGAAGTCCAACTTTACGGCTGAGCTACTGTCAGCGCTCTGCTATACTGTTGCGACAGGTCGTTCCAATCATGATGCAACGACGTCAATCTGATGCTAGGGCACTGCAGCCGCATTTGAAGACGACTGGCCACGGACCTCAGCACGTGGCCCCACAACACGACAGGTGCGGCCACGCTCAGAGATCAGCAGCAGTGTCCGCGCACGGCTTCTCTCGCCCTCGATGTGATCGTGGATGCATGCAACACGGCGGGCATCTGGGCTTCTTTGCTCCTGGTGTCGGCCACGTCAACGGGACGGCTGAAAGGTAAATATTCGTACATATTCTGTAACCGAAAAGAAAGTGTTCCTGACAGGGAAAGTTGTAAAGATAGCCTTAAAATGCAGTGTCTGTCGAGAGCTCGCGCTCATCTTTGTGTCCCCTTGCACTAACGTTTGGGGGAATCATTGCTAGGGCAATATTAGGGCTATTCGAGTACTTCTTTTCATTTTGTGGTAACCCGCATGATGTGTGTGCACTGCTTATGGGGGCTCCTGGAACTGGTTCGTGGGCAAGTTGAGACGTTACCTACATGCATTTAAGGCATTCCGAAAACACAAAGACAAAAAAAGACATGGGACGCTGCACCTGTACCACGCGGGTGTGTTGTTTTTGTAGTGGCCTTATCGCACTGCATGTGGTGCTTTTAAGAACCAGCCGAGCAAGCAGTGGCTTTTTGTTTGCAAGTGGCTTTTGCTATTGCCTGGTTGCCTTCGGCAATAAAACCTCTAAAATAATGACGGGCTGACATAAGCTGTCGATAACAATTGCAGCGTGATGACAATATTGGTAACATGCGCGTAGGAGTGAAATACCGTAGGAGTGTATACCTGACCCATTGTACCTTTTTACAAGAACTGTGCTTATATAGCCTCTAACGAAAAAAAGATTATTAAAAAAAGATTTGGATTTCCTGTTATATTTCTCAAATTTAGGTACTTTGTATTGAAACGCATTATTGGTCCAAAAAATAATACAGCGGAGAACAAATACATAATCAAGTAATCTTTAGGAAGTATGACACAGCGATTCTGATTAATTGTGAAATCATTATATTTCAGCGGAGAGCTCCACGGAAAAGGCAGCACTTGTCATTCCCGTCACGGACCGGCTGGGGTAGCAACGGAGTCGATTCTCGCTGTAGCTGTCGCGTTCAAGAAGATGGTTCACAAGAGACGAAGCGAGCTCGCAGCTTGTGCAGCGGGTTGGGGCCCCAGGCGACGCCTCCAGCCAGGCTCAGGTTGTCGAGGCCTCCGCCCCCCGCCTGACCGTCGCAGGAGCACTGCGCAGCCGTAGCCACTGTTCACGTGGTGGGGCTTGGCGAAAGGCCGATGTGGCTCGCGTTGAGCGCAGCCACAGCTTGTGCGTACTCTGCTTCGCGCGTGGCGACGACAAACCCGCCATCGTGGCCTTCCGCGCGCTGCTCCGTTCCGCGGCCAGCCCCACCGTCGCTTCCATCAAGGCAGACTTGCGACGTTATTTTTTAGCGGATGATCTTATTTTTTCTAGATTTTGTGTAAATATATTGTTATATATCGTAGATTTGTTGATTTTCCTGCATTTCTTTTTTTTCACTCATTGTTTTCACTTTCTTGAAATTTACGCGTACCTTGTTAAGATAACAGGCATGAGTTGAAACGTGTTGCCATTATCACGGCCGGACGGGACTACGCGCGCGCAGCTCAAATCGCTACGCTTGAAAATCAAATTACTCTTTGTGGCAGATATACCATGTGACGGCTTAGCTTTTACTTATATATACAAGGTGTTTCCAATAAATTAAACCAAACTTTATAAAAATAATACCTGATGGACGCTTAAGCTTCGCCTTTAAGGTTAGAACGCCATGGTCTTGCGCTAGCTGATTCCAACTGGAGCTTTAAAGTTACCCCATCTCATCCCCCACCAAACTATCTGCCGTCCTCGAATGTGCTTCCTTTCCTTTGGCATCCATTCTGTAACTCTAATGGCCCACTGGTTGTCTGCCCTACGCATTACATAGCCTGCCCAGCTCCATTTCATCTTACAGCACAGCTGATAAACCGCAGCTGTATGAAACCGATGACAAATGGTTTGAGGTTATGTGGTGCTACTTAAAGTATTTTATGCCCCGCTTAATTAGCCAATTAACTAAGATCAGATATGCAAAATGGTTATTATTCAAGTCAGTGCGAAGTGCCATTTGTTACGTTGTATAGGGGATTCAGAACCATCAAATTTTTGGCGGTAACCTATATGTTGCGTGGTGATATTTTTCGGCATTTAAAGAAAGTGCTCAAAATAAGAAATAAAACTATGTGACTGCGCTCATGCGCTATCGTATTGTAGCAAGTCATCGCCCGAACTGTTGGCTGAGTGGGCGGTCGCTGCCAAGAAGCCGCATGGTTTCCCGTGAAGAGGGAACCACTCCTGCAAATCAAGGCATCCTATGGCTCATTAAAGGCGCCTTTTTCTCTCTCGCTGCCTCTGCCGCACTCATCGCTTTTGCAGGACCCAGGCAGTCACTCTCAGACTTCTACAAACAAGCGCTTACCCGAGCCCTGTGGCACTGCACACAATGTACCCCGAACGGTTCCCAAGCCCGGACTGCCCCCTGTGTGGTGGTTATGCGGACTTCGAGCACGTCCTGTAGGGCTGCGCCTCTGCCGGTCCCCCTTTCACCCAAGAGGAAATGATGACGCTTATTAAGGCCCAAGATTAAACCTCCCAAATCCTGGCAGTCCAGAGGGCCCGCGAAAGGGCCGTCAGGTTTGACCTGATGGTCCCCGAGTGGGCCTAGCCAGGTGACGTCGAGTTTACTCGCGTATTTCGTGGACCAAATAAAGTTCACTCACTCACTAACACACTCACTCTCGCTCTCTCCGAAATGACACCTCGGGTGATGTTAAGTGTGCTGTAGTGGGTAATACTCAGTGGAATGTCCGCAAAGATTCGGCAGCTTTTAGCGTCGCTTCTCAATGCAGGGTTCCAAGAGTTCAACGCTGGCCAATTTCCTAGCTTCGTAACCTGGGCCTATAACATCTGTCAGACATTTCGACCGAATGAACGGTCAGATAGCTCTTACTGTTGTTTCCGGTTTTTCGCAGTGAACTACGTGATAGCGGAGGCCAAATCTCTGTTCGGTTACCAAGAAGTTTGAGAACTTCTTGAAAGTGTGCTTTTTCTGGGAGCGATCAGGGTGGTGGGCTGGGCGGCTGTCCACAGACGCAGACCGCTAATTCATTCACTCTTGTCATGCAGGTGTTTCAGCGCGCATTCGTGCGTCTGTTGCTTCCATCCCTAGTGACGGCTTGCCTGGCAGCCCCGCTGCAATATCGTGCTTGGTCAGGTGAACATGACAGGAGTGCCTGTCACAAATCCCTGATGTGCACCTCTGGATTTGCACCGCTCTTCGAGCCCCTGGATTAGTCGGGAGCGGCAGATCTGCGTTTTCGATGACACCGCTACCGAAGACGGTGGTGCTCGATGCAGCGTGGACAAACCCGTCGTCATCAACATCAACTTTCCGGTCAACTATAAAGGAGCAGGCAATACCGGGGGCGCCTTGTGGGCTCGGACGGCTGTGCACAGACGCAGACCACTAATCCATTCACTCTTGTCATGCAGGTTAGCAAAACTTACAGTCTTTTTTCTAAGAAGTCTCGCAATAGTTTCCTGCTTCAGCTACCGAGGCCGCACTGCTGCCTTCTTGTTGCTCTTGAGTCTTCTCATGTAATTCGTGCATTGTTGATGATGTTGGGCGATGTCGAAAGCAACCCGAGCCTGGACTCTGAAGCTTTACTAGCTGAATGGAAGAACTTGTCTGCTGGATAGCGCAAATAATAAGTCAGATTCATGACCTGAAAATTCATTTACTGTCAACGGACAAAGCTATTGCTGATCTGGGCAAACGCATGACTGATCTAGAGGGCCATTATCAAAATCTTGTCTCCCTACGCTCTGACTTCAAAACCGTGAAAAGGTGTACCGCTCTAGTGGCCACCGTGGTACACAGGCTTGAAACACGTATTGATGACGCCGAGAACCAGTCACGATGCAATAATGTTATTTTTGTGGCCTCCCTGAATCAACTGGATCAGAGACGTTTGCCTAGACCGAACAACTTATCAAGCACTGCCACGATCATTTTAATATTTGTATCGAGCCAAAAGAAATTGAGCGCGCACATCGTCTCGGCCATCGCACAGGTACTAACCGACGCCGTCCTATCATAGCGAAATTATTCTTCCATAAAACAGAAGAATTGGTTCTTTCTATTGGCCGCAAGTTCAAAGGAAACAGCTTCAGCGTTGGAGAGGATTTTTCTCGTTCTGTACAAAACGTTCGCGGGCATCTCATTACTTTCGCTAAAAGCAAATCATTACCTTTTCTTTGCGATTCAAAACAATGCATATGGGCCATAAGCGGTACGTCTACGATGAGCAAACGCAGTCTGTCGAAGAAATAATATAGCAATTTCCCCGTCGTATAAATGTTTGTTGCACTGTTAAGCGCAAATATAACATATCATTGTCTGTAATCTTCACGAACGCACGCAGTTTTCTTCCAAAACGTGATGGTTTTTCCAACCTTGTTTTATCATCCAACAACAATATAGTGGTGATAACGGAAACGTGGCTTATAGAAGATATAACAGATACAGAAGTCATCATACCGAATTGCTGAAGCAGCGCACTGACAAGGACAAAGTGGAGAGACACAAATTTACACGACACTCGCTTCACTCGCCACTATTTGATTTTAGAACGAACACTTCATCTTTATATAATCTCTCCACTTTGACCTTGTCAGTGCGCTGCTTCACCCATGCGGTATGATGATTAATCCCCAACTTGTCCAACTTTCCTCACACAAGATATTGAAGTACTGCCTGACCTACCGGAATTTCATGTCTCTCGAAAGGATCGCAAAGGCATGCGGGAGGAGGGGGGGCGGTGTACTGATTGCTGTGCACCAGCAGTTATCGAGCTCCGTAGCCATAACCATCACTTCTGATCTTGAAGTATTATGGCTGATTATTCACGCTTCGCCCCCATACTATCATTCTAGGTGCTGGGTACAGGCCTCCAAATAATATTCCAGATTTAACATTTAAGCTTAATAACAGTTTGAGTGACCTTATTATTCAACGCCCACAAGCAGAAGTCCTCCTTTTTGGTGATTTCAATTTTCCTCAAACAGACTGGAGCAATGACGTCCCCTTAACTATGGGCAGTAAGCTTGCCAGAGATTTTGTGGATTTCTGCCCTAATTTTAATTTAGCTGAACTTGTATCAGAACCTACACGCTTTCTTCTGAGCACTTCTAGCATCTTAGATCTCATCCTAACCGGCAATTTGGAAAGCTTATCATCAATAGCTATCTACCTGAAGTCTGCGACCACAAAGTAATTCACGCCACATTTTCGTGTCAACCAATAAGACGCGATTGATTCAGCAAAACAATCCGCCTGTAAAATAAAGGTAATTATGATGTCATTAATAGTGATCTGAGTGCATTTATTCCTACGTTTGTGAGGTTATGTTCTACGCGCTCTACTAACGAAAACTGTTCAATATTTAAAAACAAGCTAGGTGATCTCGTTCACAAGTTCATACCGAGAATAACGTTCCGCGGAAACCGTAACTAGCCATGGTTCACTAAAACGCCTAAGCGACTTGAAAACAAAAAGGAAAGTCTCTTCCACTCAGACAAACTAAACGGACACCCCTCTGCTTGGGGGATATATTTTGTGGCCGAAGACGACTATCTGAGGGCTATACGGAATGCTAAATCATCCTGCACATGGCGAAGTGGTCAGCGACAGCGAGTGTGCTGACATTTTTAGCGCAGCCTTTTTCTCTGTATTTACTAACGAGACTTCAACTGCAGATGTTCCCACATCTAATAACATAACTGCGCGTATGCCACCAATTATATTCTCGGCAGATGGAATCACCTCATACATTGATAACATCAAGCTATCATCGTCAGCAGGTGTAAATGATATTAATTCCAAACTCTTAAAAAATATTAAACACGTATCTGCTGCGTACCTAACTTTGTTGTTTTCACCGTCGCCCTCTGCAGGCATCTTACCATCGGACTAACGAGTGGGCAAGGTCGTTCCAGTCTTCAAATCGGGCAACAGAGACACCCCATTAAATTGTCGTCCTATATAATTAACTAGTGTCCCCTGCAAAATCATGGAACACGTCATATACTCGCATATCATAAACTTCTTAGACTGAATTTTTTCACCCTTTTCGAAAAGGCTATTCTTGCGAAACGCAGTTGGCAATTTTCCTTCACGACCTGCATGTTAACCTTGACAGTAACCAGCAGACTAATGCCATATTCCTCGATTTTGCAAAAGCATTTACACAGTTCCTCATAAACGTTTGCTGCTAAAATTGTCTTAGTTAAATTTACACCCCGACGTACTAAAGTAGATAGAAGCATTCTTGACTAACCGCTCTCAGTTTGTTTTCGTTAATAACCATTATTCTAGCAGACTCCCCTAACATAAGGCGTCCCGCAGGGATTTGTTTTAGCACCGCGTCTTTTTTTTATTTACTAAAATGATCTGCCAACGCATGTATCATGTAACATTCGAAGGTTTGCAGATGTTTGTGTGATCTGCAAAAAAGTTAGCAACACATTTGTCCACACATTCATCCAGAACGATCTCAATAATGTACAAGAATGGTGTAATCGCTGGCTAATGAACTTAAATCCTAACAAATGTAAACTCGTTTCTTTCACTCACTTCCGTAAAGCCGTCACATTTACCTATTACATTGCTGATGTTCCAATAGAATCAGTCCAATAATTCAAATAGGTTGGTGTCACTCTATCTTGTGATCTGTCCCGGCGCTTAAACACTACGAACATCATCTCAGCTGCTAATAGATCACTGGGAATTCTTAGGTGATATCTACGTCATACAACTCAACAAGTAAAAGCGTTGGCCTATAAATCATTTGTAAGATCGAAACTTGAGTATTCATCTCCCATCTGGAACCCGAATGAGATTTGTATCATCAATGCACTTGAGGCTGTGCAAAATCGTGCTACTAGGTTTATTCATATTTTTATATTCATGCGATATCAGAAATTCATCGATGAAAGCGGAATCTGGCTTGAAATGCTTTTTTTCCGTCGACAGGTTGCCACCCTCTCTCTCTTCCGTTCATTTTTTTACAGCTGCCTAAATCACCAACCATACATCACGCCCCTTCATACATATCTCATCGCATCGGTCATCAGCATCAAGTTGCACGCGCGCGTGCCCGGACCACCACTTTTCAAGCATCAGTTTTGATTCGAGCATCAAGGGACTGGAACGGCCTTCCACGCGCCATCGCAGCCATCACAAGCCCATCTGCCTTTACCGAAGTTGTTGTCAGCCATATCTCAAAATAAATGCCTGTTTCTAATGTTTATTTTATTAACCACCCCTTATGTAATACCGCTCCAATGGGGTTTTTAAGGTAATAAACTGAAGTGAAGTGAAGTGAAGGGTGGAAGGAACTTCTAGCTCACGGTTGTTCTCTGTAAAAACAAGCTTTCCTGCGAGCGTACCGGCATGGCGTCTCTTCTGAGAGTAGTTTGCTCTCCGGAACCCTGGATAGGATACGCCAGCGAATGGAATCGGCTCCAATGTTGAAGTTTTTTTTTTTTTGTGAGGGTCATGTCAGATGTTTTACTTGTTTCTACTTATATTCAGATATAGTATTGGCCCTAAATGCATGCTAAACAATTGTTATCTCCTCGGCTGGTTCCTTGCTACAGGTACGTACCTTATATTTAGTTGGTAAAGGACATGGGTAGGTGGCCAAGGCGACATGAACCAGGTCACGGTGGTTTGTCTTATTGCGATAGTAATTACATGGACACTCCAGAGCGGATTTATGCCGTCGGCGTCGCTGTCGCCGTCGCTGACGCCGTGAGGTACCGTATGACGTCAACTGCGATGAAATCGTCGTCGCGCGCCGTATGCTGTATGTGCGAGTGAAAGGGGGCGAGGGACGCGCGCTCTTAGTGGGAGTAAACGCCCAGCGGAGAGCAAACGCCCGTTCGGCGCCGTGCTCCCTGAAGGGCTGCATAATTAAGCGTCTCTTTCCTCTTTTACATTCACCATATATAGAAAGCAAACGAGACTTCTTCCGTCGTGGGAATGGCCGTGGGGGAGGGGGGGAAGGGGGGGGAGGCGACATTTAGCTGCGGCACCAAATGGCTATTTACATATAAATGTTGCGAGGCGAGAACGTGGTAAAGACTTCATCGCTGCTCGACGAGTGTCCCGTTCTGATCTCGCCGAAAACGGCCGAGACGCCCCCAGAGGCACCGGCAACAGTCACCAACGCCGTGCGCGTTCGGTGCGAACGCGGAAGAAACGCCGACGACGTCGACAACAGTTCTGCGCGTTGCTAGTGATGCTGCATGTCCAAGTTTTTATAGCTGATAAATATACTATCCTTACTCCGTATAGCTCTCTACTAATTTGCTATCGCAATTGATGCTTCGCCTTTCGGGTGAAACTGCGACATTTTTTAAAAGTAAATGGCCGACACTCTTGCACGTAATACCCTACATGGAGCAATCATGTATGTTCTGCCGAGTTCTGTTGATATCAGTGCGGCTGGATTTAGAAAACTATCTCTTTTAATATACGGTGCAGAACAGACATTCCAAATAAAAGACTTAAACCATTCACTTATCCCTTGCGACCATCAATGGAGCCCTCCACTACGGCATGCCTCATAATCATAAGTGGTTTTAGCACGCAAAACTCAAGAAAGGAGAAGAAGAAGGTGTCCCACGCGTAAATTGCAAATCTCCCTCACAAAATTACGATGCCGTATTCCACCCATCGATTTTCATCAAGACAGGTCTGGTCAGACGCTGTCCCCTCTAGGTAATTTCTGCAAACAACCTGAAACCATTATTAATATTTTCTTAGCCTGCAACGGATTCGCAATCCAGAGAAAGAAATAATTCCAAATTTGAATCCGAAAATTAGGCCTTGCTATAACCACTGAAAACATTATCCCCTTTTGGGAATCTACATTGGGTTTAGCCACAGGTGCGGATGCAGTGCCGTATGCGAGTAGCTCGGTGACACAAGGAGAATCCCTAGTTAATTTAGTGCTTTATTATTTCTTTTTCTACAATATGCCAATTTACATTAATTTACCGATTTAATAATTATGAATTGTCAAGATTCCGAATACATCGATTAAATATTGTCTCAAACATCAGTTTTTGCATTGGATAATTTCAACTGTTACCTCGCAATACTTTTTCCGTCCGCCCCACCCATTTAACCGTTGGCTTCTTGACCAATCCTCCGTAGTGGGTATGTGCCATGGTATGTATAGGAAGGAAGCAAGCAAGCAAGAACGACGCGTCTTATAGATATGTGTGTGGTGAAGCCTCCTTGTGAGTATGCATAATGTTTTAAGGACTACAATTTAATATTGACCAGCAAGGGTCCCTTAATCCACACCAAAGTATATGTACTCAATTCTTTTAACTCTGTCCCCATCTATACATGGTCGTCGCGGGTAAAAATAGAAGCTGTGATTTCGTGGTAAGAAACCGAACCCCAAAGCCGCTGAGGCCATGCTACGGTGCTTAAGCAACAAACATTCCTATTCCAAAGAAGCCTACTAGTAGCTGCAAGCATATCTTTATTCGAGAACTTCGATCCTCTTTCTTGTTCAGAAGCACGCAGACGACTGGCGAGAGTCTACGATTTTTGTCCTCATGGCAAGGCGCCGTCTTGCTCTGGATCCGGCGTTTCGGTCATGATGGCGTCATGCTCGAGTGCGTCGACGACCTTTCGTTGAACCTTTGCAATGTCCCTGAGCACCAGTCCGCTCGTGATGAAGCACCTGCTGCGTGGAGACACCTCGCGGCCGTCGGGCCATGCTGCTCTTGACCGCCCCGAACTCTTGTGGCCGTCTGCATGGGCGCCTGCATCTCTTGTGAGGTCCCGGATGCGCATGCATCCTAGCTGGTCTTCACATTTCTCGCAGACCCCTCGGCAGGCCGGGCGGTATTCATGTCGCTTCTCAAAGGCTCACGTGCTTGATGTTCCTGTGAATGCCCCTTTATGAGTAAGCCCTGTGAACGGGATTGACTGCGGTATCGAAAACGTAAAATATACATTATATAAGTGACAAAACATCACTTCTACAAAAATCACATAAAACTAAAAAGATATAAATAATATGGATTGCTCAATAATGAAATTAATAGATGGCGTCCCATTCATTTTTCGCAATACGTATAAAAGAAAACGACAAATCTAAGCATAGACGGCACTCTAAGGGCATTTCCAGAAAGTTGGTATTGAATGCTGTTTCTGTCCCCTCTTAGCATTATCTGCAGTATTCTCGACCAATCATCTTTGCTTCGTGGCTATGATTCGTTATATGTTGCAGATTAAATGACAATACCCCAAGCCAGAAATGAACAAGCAAAGGTGCGCATTGATAGGAGTACTCCTCTGTTTTGGCCACAAGTAGCCGCTGAAAAAGCCGTCAGCTAGTAATTTGAAGTAATATTTACTTTAGCATTGTGTTTACCCGATTTTATTCTAATAAACCAGAGGCTTCAATTCACACTAACACCGCACACATTTTACGTCTGCTCAGGCACAGATCCTCTGGAGAAGAGGCACCTTAGCAACACATATATGTTGACTAATTCTTCTGTATGGGTACATGCAAATTACTTCAAGGTCATTATCATCATCGCATTTCCTAGGATGTGATCGATGCGCCTAAGTAGAAGCAAACGAAAAATGCTGCATGAAGCTGTCTCGTGCATGCGCGCCCTCCGCCATTTGTGAGCAGCATCTAGGTTTCTTCGTTGGGCAGGGCTTCATTTGAAAATCCGGCGACGTTTTCGGACAAGCTAACCAGGAAGTCCAACTTTACGGCTGAGCTACTGTCAGCGCCGTGCGGTACTGTTGCGACAGCTCGTGTCAATCATGATGACACGGCGTCAGTCTGATGGCAGGGCTCTGCACCCGGAATGGAAGACGACTGGTCACGGATCTCAGGACGCGGCTCCGCTGCGCGACAGGTGCGGCCACGCTCAGAGATCAGCAACAGTGCCCGCGCACGGCTTCTCTCGCCCTCGATGTGCTCGTGGATGCACAAAACACGGCGGGCATCTGGGCTTCTTTACTGCTGGTGTCGGCCACGTCAACGGGACGACTGAAAGGTAAATATTCGTACATATTCTGTTACCGAAACGAAAGCGTTCCTGACAGAGAAAGTTGGAAAGGTAGCCTGCAAATGCAGTGCTCTGTCGAGAGGTCGCGCTCATCTCTGTGTCCCCTTGCACTAAAGTTTTCGGGAATCATTGCTAGGGCAATATTTAGCTATTTGAGTACTTCTTTTCATTTTGTGATAACCTGCGTGATGTGTGTGCACTGCTTATGGGGGCTTCCTGGAACTGGTTCGTAGGCAAGTTGAGGCTTTACCTACATGCATTTAGGGCACTGCAAAAACACAAAGGCAAAAACAAGACATGGGACGCTGCACCTGTACCTTGCTGGTGTGTTGTTTTTGTAGTGGCCTTATCGCACTGCCTGTGGTGCTTTTAAGAACTAGCGGAGCAAGCAGCGGCTTTTTGTTTGCAAGTGGCTTTTGCTATTGTCAGGTTGCCTTCGGCAATAAAACTTCTAAAATAATAACGGGCTGACATATGCTGTCGAGAACAATTGCAGCGTAGTGACAGTTTTGGTAATACGTACGTAGGAGTGAAATGCACATTATACCATTATACAAACACTTTGTTTAGCCTGTAACAAAAAAAAAAGATTAAAAATGTTATTTGATTTCCTGTTACATTCCTGCAAATTACGTACTAAGTATTGGAACTCATAATAGGACTGGAAAGTAATAAAGCGGAGAACAAATACACTCAAAAAATCTTTAGGAAGGATGACACAGCGATTCTGATTAATTGTGAAATCATTATATTTCAGCAATCATTTTATTGCAGCCACAGAATAGGCAGCAATTATCATTCCCGTCACGGATCGGATGGGGTAGCCACGGCGTCGATTCTCGCTCTAGCTCTCTTGTCCAAGCCGATGGTTCACAAGAGACGTAGCGAGCTCGCAGCTGGTGCAGCGGGTTCGGACCCCAGGCGAAGCCTCCAACCAGACCTGGGTTGTCGAGGCCTCCACCCCCCGCCTGACCGTCGCAGGACCACTGCGCAGTCGTAGCCACCTTTCCCGGGGTGGAGCTTGGTGAAAGGCCGATGTGGCTCGCGTTGAGCGCAGCCACAGCTTGTGCGTACTCTGCTTCGCGCGTGGCGACGACAAACCCGCCGTCGTCGCCTTCCACGCGCTGCTCCGTTCCGCGCCTAGCACCACCGTCGCTTCTATCGACTTGAACTTGCGTCGTTATTTTTTCCTGTACAGTCGTCCATGAACTCGTACGCAGCTTGGCCTTTATTAGCGGGTGATGTTATTTTTCTTGATTTTGTGAAAATACATTGTTATATATTGTAGACATGGTGATTTTCCAGGATTATTTTTTTGAACTCATGGTTTTTACGCATACCTTGTTATGATAACAGGCATGAGTTGAAATGTCTTGCCATCATCACGGCCGGACTGCAATACGCCATGCTCAGCAGAAATCATTTCGCTCCTGAAACAAAATACTCTTTGTGGAAGATATAACATGCGACTGCTTAACTTTTACCAATATATACAAGGTGTTTCCCGTAACTTGAATAAAAAAAAACTTGGCAGAAACAAAGCTCAGCCTTTATGATTGGAACGCGATAGTCTTGCGATAGCTGAATCGAAGTGAAGCTTGCAAATTACCTCATGTCATCCCCCACCTAACTTTCTGCCGTCCTCGAATGTGCTTCGCTTCCCTTGGAATCCATTCTGTAACTCTAATGGCCGACTACTTATCGGCCCTTCGCATTACATGGCCTGCCCAGCTCAATTTCTATTTACAGCGCAGCTGATGAACCCCAGGCGAACGAAATCAATGACATATGGTTTATCGTCATGTGGCGATTCTTCGAGTATTTTATACCACGCTTAGTTAGCCAATTAACTAAGATCAGATATTCGAAATGGTTATTATTCTAGTTAGTGCAAAGTGCGTTTAGTTAAGTTGTAAAGGGGATTGAGTCCACGCAATTTTTTTGTGGCGACGTATAAGCTGCGAGGTGATCTGTTTCTGCATTTAAATAAAGCACGCGAAAGAAATAAATCCATGCAACTGCGCTCATGCGCTATCGTATTGCAGCAAGTCATCACCCGAAATGTTGATTGAGACCTCTTCCTCTCCGAAATGACACCTCGGGTGCTGTTGAGTGCACTGTAGTGCGTAATACTTAGTGGATTGTCCGTAAAGGGGTCTAGATTAGGCAGCTTTTAGTGTTGCTTCTTATTGCGGGGTTCCAAGAGATCACAGCTGGCCAATTTCTTAGCTTTATAACCTGGGTCAATAGCATCTGACAGACATTTCAACCAAATAAACGGCCAGATGGCACTTACAGTTGTTTCCGCTTTTTCACAGACAACTACAGGATAGGGGGGGGGGGGGGGAGGAACTTGCCATAAGTGAACGTGGGCTTTTCGTCAGTAACGCGAGCCACCCACCGTGCAGCCCTACAAGAGGACGCAGCAAAACCTGTAAAAACAGGTCCTACAAACGCCAGCTGACCGCTACAACTATAACCAAATATGATATAACCTAGACTGGCTGCTCACATGGGGTTAACACTCGCTGCCTAGAAGATCGGAAGTAGTGCAGAAAACAGTAGTAGATTAGGAAAGATTGAAAGCCGGAGAGCAAGACGAAGATTAGAGTGGAGGACAGGGAAAGTCAACCACAAATGTCTTTCAGGACAATGCGAGGTGACCTTATCATTGTCGTCATGCCCTTGTCGTCATACCACCTTCATCCCTCCATCGATGTCGCTTTTTGTCCGTAATTGTATCGTAATCTTGCAAATGTCATTCAACCGGGATTATGCCACGTTTTACTCCCATCGTCGTAATTGCCTCGTCGTCACACAGACGCTATTGTGCATCTGCAGTCATACCATTATTGTAATTCCGTCTTATTCTTGCCATTGTCCTCATTCTGTCTTCATTCGGTTGTGGCATATAGCCGAAGCAACAAAGTCTCAAAATTATCAATGCGCGTGTTAAGAGCCCGGGAAACCATTTCGACGATTTCGTACAAACGTACTGAGTCGTTAGGGTAGGCCTTTCTGATCATTAAGTGACCCAATTAAACGCCACGCTTAAAGCGTGTGATTTATCGTAAGTTTTTTAAATGTAGATCACTACCGAACGCAGTGGCGCCACTCCCCTGAGTTTTCAGCCGCCCCACTCCAATTGACGGGTGTCGGCCATCTGATGTCATTGGGGCTAGCTATCCGGTTGGTTACCCAGGTAGCGTCATCGATAATTTTTGCAACGTTATGCTAAACAAATGCTGTTCGTAATAAGTGGGTAATTTGTGTCTAGAAAATAACGTAGCAGAAAGACAGTACACAATGACAATTTATCACTAAACTCAAGCACTTCCGGCAAACCGCAAGTGTCGTGTGCTTGTATTACAAAGTGCTCCTTGTTGAAGTGAGCTGCACATTCAGAGCAGGCCTCGAGCTTTCTGTTCGCGAGCACCATGGTTCGCTCTTGTTGCGTTGTGCGCTGAAACCACAGCGATCGGCCATAGGTCAAGCTCGATCGGGTCGTTCTGCAAGGCAGCATATGAGCGCAGTGGCTGCAGCGCATCGGACTCTCGGTATCCGATTAGGGCCAGGAACTACGCGTTTGCGGCCGTCACTTCACGCCGGATGGTTACTACAATAAAAAAGGCCGCATATCTGCTTGCTTCGCAGCAAATGACGTCAAAAGACGATAGTCTTCTGTCGCCCCTGATACGTAACACCCTCTTCTCCTCCCTCACATCGCTCACACTCTTCCCTTCTCCTCTCATTCCTCCCATGACGGCCTCATTGAAGTAGACGAGACAGGTCTGCCGCTTCAATCCTGCTAATACCGTGTCCATCACACGATGGAATGTTGTAGGTGCCGAGCACAGTTCGAATGGCATGACGTCTAACCCGTAGAGGCCGTCCGGGGTGATCAAAGCGGTCGTCTCCTTATTTTTCTCGTCGGCTTCTATTTGCCAGTAGCCAGTCTTGAGAGCCATCGATGAGAAATACTTAGCGTTGCAGAGCCGCTCTAATGCGTCGTCTATCCGTGGGAGCATGTATACGTCCTTCTTCGTGATCTTGTTCAGCCGACGATAATCAATGCAGAAACAGGGTTCAGTCCTTTTTCTTCACCAAAATTACAAGAGACACGCACGGGCTCTTCGAAGGCTAGATGATTTCGTCGCGTAGCATTTCATCGACTTGTTGCTTTATGGCTTCTCGTTTCCGCGTCGAAACTAGGTACGGGCTCTGATGGAGTGGCGGAGCGCATTCCTCGGTTACTATGCGATGCTTAGCAACTGGTATTTGTCGAATACTTAATGGCATCGAAAAGCTCTCTTTGTATCGCCGGAGAAGACTATTGAGCTGTTGCTGCTTACTCAACGGGAGACTCAGGTTGATGTCGAAGGCTGGTTCAGGAACTATGTCCGTCGGGGTAAATGCCGCAGAATCCCAGAGGGCAACCACATTGCTGGTTTCCACAGTTTCCTCGATATATGCGATTGTCGTCCCCTTTCTGAGGTGTTTATACCCTGGCTGAAGTTTGTCAGCATTACTTTCGATTTTCGTCCATGCAGTCGAGCGATTCATCTTGCGACGCACATTTCGTGAATCAGCAGTAGATGTTGGTCGCCTTCAACGACGCCTCCTACGTCTTCCAGTGTTTTGGTGCCAACGCAAATGATGATACTAGAGCAAGGCGGGATGCTGACCCAAACTTCAAGCACACTTAAGGCATGGTGAGTCAGAGAGCGCTCCGGCGATATCACATTGTCTTCGGATAGCGTTATCGACTTGGACTTCAGGTCGATGATTGCGCTGTGTTGGTTAAAGAAGTTCATGCCGACAAGTACGTCTCGCGCACGCTGTTGGAGGAGAACGAACGTACTAGGGTAGGTCCAGTCGTGAGCTGCAATTATTGCCGCGTTGTTCGAGTGATCTGACGTCGCGTAGCCAGGTCTTCTTAAGGATGCGTTTTCTTGTCTTCAAGGACACGTTCCGTAAGCGTAGTGTTGTAGTCACATCGTCGAGAAGGTCCAGTCGGCGAAATAATGTTTCAATTGTTGGTTTCAATTGTTTCTTATCGCTTATAGAGCTACCAATAATGAACATTTAAAATATTATAACAATGAAATGTTTTAACTTCGCAAAATACGCATTATTGTGCAGATACAGGGCTTTACACTTTTCGCGTGACAGACAGATATTGCTTGGGTACGCGCCAAAGAATGCTTAATTACGCATTAAAAAAAAGATCTGTGGATGGTCTTCATACGGGTTTGTTCGGACTATACGGCGTTTGGATTGCAATGGCGAGATGCCTGATAGGCTTATCTGATAACTACATTGTCTGGTGGCAAGGAATAGAAAAATGTATAGTAGAGCCAGCGGCGCTCAATTTTACGGCATCAAAACAGATATCAGGCTTATATGCATTGGCAGCTGCATTTAGCACTGTTCAGAATTAGACATCCAGACCACTGAGAAGCTTGTAAATGATAGACAACTGTCTTAACTCAGCTGGGACACCATGGAAATGATAGTAATGACACAAAGGGAACAGTATGAAACAAGATGCACGTACAGTGTTGCGTTCGGTGAAGTAAAAAATGTGATACTAGAGCATCGCATATTGCTTTAAAGTGATGAAAACATGACGAGACTCGGCAAATAATATATCGGAAAGCATTCGAATATGACCTGCTTAATAGTAAGCCGTTTTTATTCAATGACTTTATATTCTTGAGCAGAAGTTATCTGTCCTATGCTCAAGAACTAGTGCCCTTCCGCAACAAAAAGCGTCGGGCTCCTGAAGCAAAATCATTCGGAGCAGATCTCATATCCATCGCTACCTCGAGACTTCAATGACTGTTTCATCCCTTATGTGTTCGGAAGAAATATGTATCCGCCAACTTCAAATAGTGAACGCTCGAATCGAACACGACTCGAATAGCAGGGACTATTCAAGTCGAATTCGAAATGTCGAATATTCGCATGCCCATTACATATTCTTTGCCTGGCCCCCAGACCTCTGCAGCCAGGACCATTTGTCAATGATAGTAATAGCATTGATTATGCCTTTGCGAGTATGGCAGGTATGGAAAGGCATTCGCTACTACCATGCCAGGAGGGGGGGGGGGTGCTCACAGGTTTCCCTCGGCATGAATTGCGGATAAAAAGCAGTCTATGGTCTCTTGTAGTAGTAAGCCACACCTGAGGGAAATGCGCAAATGCAAGTCTTGCCGATGCACATTCCTTGCGTCCGCCTTTGTGTGGTAATTAACGGTTATCGTTGAAGCCCCGCGCGGTAAAACCCATGCAATGTAATTCTCGGTACGGCGGCACTTCTACGACGCCGCGACGCTCCGTAATGCCGGTCTGTTCTGAAGCCCTAATCTATTCCTGCGAGAACAATGAAGATAGAAACAAGTGGGTGAGCAGCCCGACAGAGTAGACAGCAAATCATCGTCGTTTCCCGTCTTGGTCCACGGTCGCAAGCATCTCGATCGCTGACGTTGGTGGTTCTGACGGAACGTGAGCCTATAGTGTGCCGCAGGACGCATCAAGATGATGCCGATGTTTAAGGTTCTGTGGTCTGAATAGGTGACCCGTAAAACAGAGAGAGAACGTAAACTTTATTTTCAAATCAATCAGATTTGAGTCCGGCGTCACATTAGTGAATCTGGGCAGCCGCCGCGGACGCGGTTCCCAGACCTTGTCTCGAAGCGGCTTCCTCGGCTCGCTGGACGGCCCAGAGTTGTGCTGTCAGGTTCGAGCTGAGCAGTGCGGTCTTCCAACGCGAGCGGAGGCTGGCGGCGGAAGAAACGGAGGGCTCGGCACAGCCCGAATTGTCTGTTAAATCCTGACACCCCCATAACATGTCATTAAGTGTGGCAACCTCGCCACACGACCCGCATCTGTTTGTAGTGTACATGTCTGGATACATGGCGTGCGTGAGCCTGGGGTTTCTGTAAGAATTCGTTTGTGATTGTCTGTAGTGTAATGCTTTTGTCTTGTCTAAATTAGCCTTAGGGAATGGGTAAACGCGTCTCTGTAACTGGTAGTGTGTCGTGATGTCGTGGAACCTGGTCATACGATTCTCCCACGCCCAGACGTCTGCAGTACCCCGCGGGGGCTCTTCCTCCGATGCTGCTCGGTGAATGAAGCCTCGAGCAACGCGATGAGCCGCTTCGAGGGGGGGGGGGGTGCTCAGTCCAGTGTGTGCCGGGATCCAGCACGTGCCTTCGGTTATCGAAGTCAGCCTCTCCCTGGTGTATGGGATGTCGCTGGAGTACGTGATAAGCCTCTTGGGAGATGCGTCCATTTGCAAAATTGGGAATTGTCGTTTGCGAATCGCAGATCACGCATGTAGCTTTGGTTTGTGTGAGGGCCAGTGCTATGGTCTCTTCCTCTGCCGCTTCGGCATGTGCCGTGTTAACGGTGACGCTCGTGAGGTGGCTCCCTCGGTGGCTAGTAACTGCCGCCACGAAACTCTTCCTGTCTCGATAACGGGCTGCGTCGGTGAAGACTGCCTCCTTGTCGTTGGAGTAACTTTGGTTCATGTGTTGTGCTCTGGCTTTACGTCTCCCCGTGTGGTGTTGGGGGTGCATGTTGCGAGGCAGTGGGGGAACGTATTGTTGCTCGCGTATGGTTCTTGGACTTTCCACTTTGATGGCGTGCTGCGTATGGTATGTGATGCCGAGCTTTTCGAACATGTGTCTTCCCGGTTGGCTTTTGGATAGGCGCTTGAGTTGGGACACTTGTTGCGCCTCCATGAGTTCCTCGAGCGTATTGTGTAAGCCTATTTCTAAGAGCTTGGTGGTGCTGACTCCGGGCGCAAGTCCCAAAGCACAATTTTACGCCTTGGGTATGAGAGCGTTGAGATTGTTCCTTTCCGCAACCGCCCAGTTGTGAAACGCTGCCGCGTACTTTATTTGAGAAATGACGAAGGCTTGTATGAGTCGTATGACGCAGCCTTCGCGCATACCCCCGTTGTTGTTGATGATGCGTCGGATGAGATGAATCGTGCTGATGGCCTTTGCCGTTATCTTGCGAAGTGCTTCGCCATTGCCGCCCTTGTGTTCTGTCATTATTCCTAGTTGCAGGCGCCTAGCAAAATCATTTGAAATATGTGGTGAAATATGTGTGCGATACAAGATGAGCACCGGCCATTTCAGCAATCTTGCAAACAAAAATACGAAAGTTTCGATCGAGAAATGCTGTTGACAGTGCCGCTTATGTGTTCGAACATATTGAGAATTTTATAAATTTTATAATTACGCTAGCTGCGATTGGTAAAGACCGACTGTTACCAAGGGTATCGGCTGCAGCAAGCATCACTATTTTTCGCGGACAACTTTCTGTATCGATCGACGGAAAGCTACGGGGTCGGAGCTTCAGTACAAGGGTTACCGCGTCAAGTATTCCGGTAGTTTTTGACAAAGCCTTTGGTTTCTCGGAACAGTCGCTAGGAATCGATGCAGGTTCCGCGAGCGACTATTCCGCGTTTCCCAGACACGGAAGAAAAAAGCCGCAAAATAAGCGTACTTCAACACTCAGTGCTATGTTTTGTATTAGTTAGTGGTTAATAATAACGCATTCATGTTTCCTCTTCCGCAGTTTAAGCTAACGCGAATGAAGATGCGGACTTTTTTCAGAAGCGCTCTCGCGTGCGTGCGCTTCTGAAAGCAGCAACATTTAAAACATTCTAAAGAGCAGCATTTGCCAAGCAGGTGTAATTATCGCCTCGGCACTCGATTTTCCAATTAATGCGTCCTACGCTTCCTTTACTTAACAGATAATGATAACTTTCTGATATGTTTCAGTGACTGCCATGTAGAGCAGTCAGTGACGGTGCGTCCAAGCAGCGGTAAATGTCTTAGAACTGCTTCAAAAGACTGCTTCAAAGTTGTAAAAAAAAAATCCGAGCCCTTCCACTACTGTGAAAATGGAAGCCAACGAAGCTGTGACTATGGTGTCTGCTGTAGGGAATATTGCTATAGTGAATTTATATATTATCATTATTGATTATATTGAGCGTCTTCGGCACGTTCGTCAAAGAGCAAGGACACCGGTGTCTCGTATTCGCCCGGCGCAATGACCAAGTAGTGCGTTTGCTGCGCCAGTTCCCCCCCCCCCTCCCCTTCGTCATAGACTAGCGTATGAGCCACAACGTTCATAGCCGCGGCACACAGCTCGGCAGCGTCACGATCCTGTGAGATCTCTCCCGCTCCTGCTCCCGGCGGCTGATACCCACATATCCAACGCGGGTGTGAGCCACACGTGACTTGTTTCTTACCTTCCCTCTTTCTTTCTCTCTTCATTTCTTTGCTTCCTCCTTTCTTTCTTGTCCCTGGGTCATACCCTCATATCCAATGCGGGTATGCGCCACACGTTACTTTATTATCGTTAATCGTGACGTAACTGACGAGCATGTGATGTTGTTGATGTCATGACCTATCAGTCACATCAGTGATCAGTTTTGACACATGCGCTAAGGCACAACTGGCGGGAAACCGCCATACACATGGCGCTGAAGTGCTGATGATGATAGTTTTTTTCTGCACGTGGACACGACCCTGGGGGAACTAGCCCTTAACAGCTTCGCTGTCAAATAAAAACACGTTAATTTGCTGCGAGAGTTGTACTATGTTGACAGAGGGAACGGAAAGCTCGGTCGCGTGATCGACAGTTGAAACGGAACTCAAAAACACGTGGGCTTGGCATGTTGCCTTCTGCGTCCAACACGGAACTCCCACCACGTAATTAAATTCCTTGCGATTCCTCGTTTTAACAGTCACCCTTTGAGCCGCCAGTGCAGTCTTTCATCTCGTATGAAAATATCTTCTCGACCTCATTTGACAGCAATATTTGGTCCAGTGAACATATTGATTAGGAGGAACCGAACAACACAAACATCTCAAGTTCAAAATTTTTCATCAGGGCTCCTTTAGAACTAAAGTTAAATGCCATCGCGCATTTGTCTTTCATTTCATTTTGGTTAAATAAGCTACGTCATTCTAAGTCACGGCACGGTAACAGGGTCACCAGGTCCCTTATTTATGATGTAACACTAGTATACATTTTTAACAAAACAGGTCCTTGCACTGTCATGGCTAGGGTTACGAGCAAAAGCATTTTTAATTTTTTTATTATGTGATAGCGCGG
>NC_051154.1:358808271-358846520 GCF_013339745.2 Dermacentor silvarum | reverse complement strand
TGACATCCCGGCCTAATCCATTTGACAGTGACTTCAATAAATTCTCATTCTCTTGTTGTCACAAATTCAATCATGCGGGTGTATAATAACCTTTCTATTAATTTTACAAAATTGATGTTAGAGATCGGCCGAATATTGTCTAGTACATACCCTTTGTTTTGGGTCTTTGAGCAGTGGAATCACCTTCGCGATTCTCCACACAGAGGGATCCAAGCATATTGTATTAAGTGATTTACAGTATCTAACAGAACGTTAGGAGCGATGTCAAAGAAGTTTAAGCATCTTAGTAGTGAGTCCATCCGGACCTGGGCTGCAGCTGGTAACATGAAACAGCCTCCGACAATTCCGACAAAGAAATCTCTTCGAAATCTTCAAATGTGCCCTGTCTTTGAGGAGAGGAGGAAAAGGTCGAGAATCGGACCTCCAAACCTCTCGCAATTACCTCTAGAGATTCTACTTTATCACTCTTGGTTAAAACTATTGACTCCAAGTTTAAGGGACGCGGATAAATTTTTGTGATCTTAAAAACCGAAACAGTGCACGCTTATTATTTGACTTTGAAAGAAATTCAAAATGACGAACATTGTAATCATCTTTTGCCTTAGATACCGTTCTTTTAAACGTTCCAGCCATAAATTTATAGTTATTCCAGTTTCTCGGAGACTGGTTCTGCATGAGTTGTTTCCACGCAGCTTTCCGTCGCTTGTAATCCCGCGAGCAGTCGTCATTCCACCAACGCGTAGAAGTACTGTTCTTGCTAGCTTTTAACTGGAATTCTGATCTTTTGCGCGAAGCCTCTAAGATTGAGCAAATATCCTCAGCGTTCAATGCATGATTTTCAATGTTGATTTGAAAGCGGTCTGCAAACATTTTTTAAATCTATGAAATCCACAAATGAGTGGATTCGAGCCTCCACGCGGACTGCGACCCTATGATTTCAAACTTAATTGGAACGTGATCACTATTTGTCCCAACATTCACTGTTTCCCATGCTGATATGGAAAGACCTGGACCCGAAAATGTAAGATCCGCACAGATCTAAACTGTCCGCGAAGAAATGTAACTGATCCCGAATTTTGACATAGAAAATTATTACTTGTTGCGCAGTCCCACAGACGCTTACCACACTGGTCTGATCTGACTCCCCAGGATATATGATGGAGTTGAAGTCTCCAGCCAATACAATTTCCTTTACCGCATTTTGCCAGAACTAAGTCTAGTGGGCGTGTATCCTGAACACCCGAAGGAAAATATACATTAGCCACGAGAGGGCCTACTGCCAGGAGAGTAATTTCTACCGCTAAAATTTCACATTCTGGAGACATCAGCTGGAATGATATATTTGCCCTGGGCAAAACTTGCTTGATACCATAATAATAAGCCCCCTCCTTTAGACGGACGATCTAGGCGAAACGATCTAAAATCACGTAAACAAATAATTTTCAGGAGATAACCAAGTTTCTTGCAGTAGAATTATATCTGGACAAAGTTGATAAGACAGAACGTTTAAATCGGTAGAAGCAGCGAATATTGATCTGCAGTTCCACTGTAGTACCCTCATCTACCTTCCGGTGATGAGAGCACCGCAGAGGCAACTGCCTCCTCCAAAATAGAGATTTGAGTTGACTTCAGAGAGGATTTTCTTAGATTTACTAATTGAGCGTAAAGTGGTATTCTCCAGTGGAAAACCTCCTTTTCTGAGCCCTCACATCAATTTCCATGTTTGAGGTATCCTGTGAATCAGATTGACTGAGCTAGTAGTGTCTTTGCTTGAGGAACCTGGAATAGGCCTAACTTGTTTTATGAGAGATGTTGCAATAACCTCATCTTCCTGAGCGTGAGGTGTAGTAGCATTCATTTCAGAGTGCATTGGTTGAGCAGTAGCAGTCGGTAATAATTGCACTAGTTGTGAGGATATAAGGCCATTAAAACATTCCGTGACGCTTTCTACAATACGCTCCATGATTTTAGCCATAGACTTTTCAATCGCTTGTGCGATTACCTCTGACAGGGTTCCATCAGCGACAGCCTGGTGTCGTGCTGTCACACTCGCATATCCATGAGCTCTTCCTTTACGGCCACAATGGCATCTCGGCGTGAGCAACGCCTTTTGTCCATAACTTCCAGGATTTGAATTTCTTGATTTCTAGCAGGGCAGTTAGAATAATCAGCCTTGTGGGCTCCATCGCAAAGGCAACACGTGTCCGATTGAGCCGAGCAGTCACTAGCGGAATGGCTCTCCCCGCATGTACAGCAGCGAAGGCTAGATTTACAACCGCCTATGCTATGTCCGAAGCGCCAACAATTGCGGCATGTAATGGGCGCGAGGCAAGCGGATCCACTCTGAAGATCAGAGGCCAGACCTTTATCTCAGTGGGGCAAGATGTACCCGCAAACGTGGCAATTACTGATTCTGTGGGTACACGTGCATTGTCCACTAGTCTGTTGCACCGGTAAACAGAAATTGCCCCAGCCGCGGAGAGCTTTTCTAGGGTCTCTGCCGGACTTAAATTCGAGTCCACACCACGAACTATTCCCTTGGTACAGGCAAGATGCGGAGGGATGAAGGCACTTACTTGCAATGATCCAAATGATGAGCACTTAAGTAGGTCATACACGCACGCCTGGTCTGGCGATCGGCAAACAATCCCACCCCTGCCAAACTGTCGTACATCGGTAATGTGCAAGTAGTGATGCGTGGCCGCCTGAAGCTGCGCCTGCACTGCCTTGGGTTGTTTAGGCGGATGGTTCCTCCATGCAAAGGCACCAGCGCCACAGGAATGCTGCTCACCCCGCTACGGAAGAAAAGCTTCAAGAGGCATTGATCAGGTGGTAGGGAGGCCGACCAAGGCGGAGATCGCCCCGGGCCATCCCCCGGAGAATTTGTCGACATCTGTGGCACTATCTGACTATATAAAATAAATTTCTCTCAAACGATACTTAGCACCCACAATCAGGGAAATAAATCCGCCCTACACTTAGCCGAAACCGCAAGAGCTCACAGTTCGTAGAACCAGGCAGGGACCAGGCAGAACGATGCGTTCCTCCTCTCGTGGTGTCTTCTCACTGAAACGGCTGCCTGGTGCGTTCTTCGTTTTCTTCTCACGCGTGTCGATCACATTCTAGAAAATGTTGTGATGATGATGACGACGACCGTGAGAAAGAGAGAGAAAGAAAGGGAAAGAAAGACACGGAGATTAGCCAGTGTAAGTACGGGCTGGCTACTTGACCATTTGCATATACCCATACAGGATAATTGGCCAACATAAATATCTTGCTAAGGTACTTCTTCTCCAGAGGATCCATGCCAGAGCAGACGTAAAAATTATCTGGTGTTAGTGTGCATCTGGTTCATTAGAATAAAATCGGGTAAACGCGATGTTGAAATAAAAATTACTTGAAATTTCTACCGAACAGCTCTTCCAGCGGCTACTTGTGGCCAAAAACAGGAGTACCTCTATAGAAGCGCGACTTTGTATGTTCATTTGTGGCTTGAGGTATTGCCATTTAATCTGCAACATATAACTAATCATAGCAATGAAGCAAAGGAGGATTGGTCGATAATGCAGTAGCTAATGCTAAAAGGGAACAGTAATAGTATTTCAATAACAAATTTCTGGGAATTCCCTCAAGGCGGCGTCTATGCTAAGATGTGTCGTTTTCTTTTATGTGTATTGTGAAAAATGAATGGGGCTATCTATTAATATTTCTCGATTTAGCAAACCATATTATTCGTATTTTTGTTCTTTTATGAGATTTTTGCAGAGGTGACATTTTGTCACTTATATGAAGTATCTGTTGCGTTTTTGATTGCGCAGCCAATCCCACTCATAGGGTTCACTCTAAAAGGAACATTCACTGGAACATCAAGCACGTGCTTGCTTCTGGTCTAAGTGAGCCTTTGAGAAGCGACATGCATACCGCCCCACCTGCAGAGGGGTCCGGGAGAAAGGAGAAGACTAGCTCGTATGCATCCACATTCGGGACCTCACAAGAGATGCAGGTGGACATGCAGGTGGCCACAAGAGATCTGGGCGGTCATGAGCAACATGGCCCGCCGGGCGCAATGCCCAGCGGCCGCGAGGTGTCACAACGCAGTAGAGGCTTCATCGCAGTCGGATTGGTGCTCAGGGACATTGCGAACCTTCCACCAAATGTCGTTGACCCTTCCCCCACCTCCCCCCCCCCCCCGAGCATGACGCCGTCATGACCGAAACGCCGGATCCAGAAAGACGCGGCGCCGTGCCATGCAGACAAATCGTCAACTCCCGCCTGTCGTCTGCATGCTTCTGAGCAAGCAAAAGCATCGTTGGTCTCGAATGAAGATATGTTTTTAGGTGCTAAAGCGTCTGTGACATTTGGTTAGAAATGTTTGTTACTTAAGTACCGCCGCTTGGCTTTAGCAGCTTTGAGGTTCTGCTTCTGACGATGGAGTCTCAGGGTCTGTTCTTAACCACGACGACCACGTTTAGTTGGGGAAACAGTGAAACGGATTGTGTACATATATTTAGGTGTGAAATAAGGGACCCTGGGTGGCCAATAATAAATCGTAGTCCTTAAATAATTATGCATGCTAACAAGGAAGATTGGCCGCACGAGTCATTTTTCGAGGCTGGTTCAAATATTGAAAAAAAAAGAAAGAACGAGTCATAGTCATTGGCGCATCTAAGACACGCGTCATTTATGTGGCGTTGGCCGCCCATCTATCTTCTTGACCAACTAAATATACGGCATATACCTAAGCTGGGGATCTGCCTAGGAGATAAGAAATGTAGAGCGTGCATTTGGGGTCGATACTATATTGGATTACAAGGAGAAAAAAGTAAAACATCTGGCATGACCCTCAGAAAAAAGCATCAACATTGGAGCGGATTCGATTCGCTGGCGTATCTTATCCAGTGTTCCCGAGAAGAACCTACTCTCCGAAGAGACGCCATGCCAGAACGCTCGCAGGAAACATTGTTTCGACTGAGAACAGCGAATCGCCTTCTTGAAGAGATATAGGCTAGTTCGTGGAGTTTACAAGGTCGCAGGGACAGTTGTACTCTAAATCAGCAGCCAATTATTTCACGGCGGAAAAAGAATGCTTCGCCATCATTTGGGCTACCAGGAAATTCCGCCCTTACCTATACCGAGAGCCTTCAAAGTCGTAAGCGACCACCATGCCTTGTTTTGGCTGGCAAACTTAACACGCCCTTCAGGACGCCTCGCACGATGGAGTCTTAGACTGAGGAAATTTGACCTCACCGTTGTCTACAAGTCAGGACGGAAGCATTGTGATGCCGACTGACTCTCACTCAGCCCCCAACCCCAGCAATTCCGGACATCGCCTTTAGTTCACAGCTTTTACACCACGTGGCGTACGGACCTTTAGGATTTGAAATTCGCGCGATGAAGCACTAAGTGTACTGGACGATAACGTTCGCTACGCGGACGCTGGCGGCGCCCAGTTTTTCTCGCAGAACGTGTGTGTAGTACATTTATTTTTATGTTTTAGTTGCTTTGGTACGCTCATGACTCTTGACGGCGGGTACCAAAGGTAGTTTTAGTCAAGTGAACCATTGTTTTTAACACTGTCTCCTAAAAGCAACTGGCATCTCTGCAACATGAATCTACGTACGAAAATTTTATTATTGATAGCGTGTCATTTTACGCGCGCTTCTTGTCGGTGGATATTGATCAGGAACAATGATCGAAGAAAACAATATTAAAGTGAAATAAACCAGGTTTATTAGCTGCGTGGCGCGAAGAATGACCGATGTATTTCTACGTAATTAAATCAAAGGGTACATTGAGAATGGTACAAATGGTACAGTGAGAACTCCCGACCGTGCACGTTTGCATACGAAACACACGTATTAGTGAATACTGCACATAAAACTCTCATTCGCAGAAATAATATTCATAGCAGGCAATTAAAACTCTATATATATATATATATATATATATATATATATATATATATGCAAGTGTTATTGATATGCTGTACGACGCCGAACAGTCGTTTCCGTACGAATGTAACGGATATCAGCACTATTACAGTCTCAAAGGTGAGAGACCGATGCAAGTGCGGACTGTTATTCCGAATGATTGTGCTGCCGTAGAGTTGTGGCTGTTGCGCAGAGGCGCAGTTCCTGAGAAAATTAACGCAGGGGTGTTAATAAGTCCGGCTAATAAGCTGTTAATAAGCCCTGCTAATAAGTGTAATAAGCTGTCATTCAATATAAATGCCCCGTTTTGGGGCAGCCTGTAAATCTGCTAACTTGATTCAGGCAAGGAAAGCTTTTTTTTTTCTGACAGTGTCACCATCTTTGCAACCCATTAAAACTGGGTGCCCCATGTGGTACCACGCTTATCTTCTTGAACGAACGCAGCAGATCTACACATTTCTGTATGTGTATGTGATGTATGCCGTTTCTCTAATTGCTTCATTATTGTCGTTATGATAGTGCGTCGAATAACTGAAAGCAGCCGTTTATAATATACAAGCTGCTTAGTTGAGCGTACAGACATTTGGGAATGGCATTACATTTATGTATGAAATATAGGATAAGCGTAACATGTTTTTTCTCGGAAATCAAACTCGAGCATAATTTATTTTGTTTACACTCCTAGAAAAAAGACGAAGAACGCAGCCACCTGTCTTTTTTTTTTTAGTTGAAACAAATTTGTGGGTTTTACGTGGCAAAACCACGATATGAGTATGAGGCACCCGGTTTAGATTTCCCCACCTGCATGGGGCTTTTTAACGTGCACCTAAATAGAAGTACACGAGTGTTTTCCATTTGTTCCCATCGAATTCCGCGACGGATTGAACCCGCGAGCTCCCGTTTAGCAGCGCAACGCCGTATCCACTATGCCGGGTGTTCGAAATTAAGGTTTAGGGAATTTTTAAAAATCTCCTGTGGCAGTTAGCACAATTCTCATTGATGAGCTGGGTTATTCGAAGAGGCGGACATTAGTATCACGAGAATCGAAACACCTATTCAACTTATTAACAAATGGAATAATGAACCTCTTAGTTAATTACTTTACGACACATATTGCAATTTACGAATTGTAGCCGGTGAGGTTGCAAAACGCATCCACTTGAAATGAATTTCCAGAATGACACCAGAATGACACCGACCGCGATAAATGACCCCGTACTAATTACTCCGCATTCTGTTACGCGAGTAAGGCGGAAACTTGAATAGAATGTTGCGCTGCAGTTTTTTTTTTTCAATAACAATGCTTCTCGTAAATCTGAGTACCCACCGCGGGGGCTCAGTTAGCTAAGGCGTTGCGCTGCTGAGGACGAGTTCGCGGAATCGAATCCCGGCCGCGGCGGCCGCATTTCGATGGAGGCGAAATGCAAGATCGAAGCCCGTGTGCTTGTGTTGTAGTGGACGTTAATGAACCCCAGGTGGTCAAAATTAATCCAGAGCCCTGCACTACGGCGTGCCTTATAATCAGAACTAGTGTTGGCACGTAAAAAACCCCAAAAGAAGAAAGAAACCTGAGTACAAGGTGTCGGATGGAGCAGATATGCTTTACTTGTTTGAAGCGGCAAGCAGGAAGGTTACATATGTTTCTCCGTTTGCGTTTCGCAAGACCTACTGATGGAAAACTATATGCGGAACAATACACACGAGAGATACATGCTGCTTGAAGAACGAGAAAAATATTTGTTCTCCAAAGGGAACCGTACAATAACATAGTAGAATGAAAGCCGACACTGCGGCCGCAATGCACGCGCAATCACCGAGCGGCATTAAAAAATAAAATGAAGAGAAAGAAAGGCATTTGTTCTTAAGACATATATATATATATATATATATATATATATATATATATATATATATATATTATATATATATGTCATATTCGATTATGAACACCATTTGAGAGGTCTGAACGCAAATACCAGCGCGCGAAGTAGTGCGATTGACCCTGCCGAGCAGTATCGCCAGCAGTTTCCAACGGCGCGACCTTGATGCGGCCCAATCCAGTTCGATCGCAGCGCCGCCACAGTATTTTTCCACGTCGGACGCCTCACTGCACAGCATGCGCCGCCCCAGCCGCTCGTCCCACTCGACCATATTCTAGTACACTCTAGCGCGTATAGACCGTTTTTTCATGGACGCCGCCATTGCGTAGGCAGTGGCGCCATCTATGGGCAGTTGGCATGCTGGCTTGGGCGAATGCCCGTGTTGTATGTTATGGTTTGCGCTCGGCGGCAGTTTGTGGTGGTTTTTTTTCGCACTCGCGCGGTCTATTTAGCATGAAATGACGTTTTCTACGTCGGGAATGGTCGTGTCAAGCGTAGTGAAGGAATTTAAGTCTGATTTCGTTAAACGGCTGGAGTTTATGCTGACGTTAGGGCGGACGGAGCACCCAGCGTGAGGTGTGCACGTTTGTTTGAGATTACAATCGGCCTCGGATATTAGTTAGGTATTTATGAAAATTCCTTTCACGACTGTTTCCTTATTGCAGCATTCTCAGCACAGTAATTCTAACGTCTGGTTTAGCTGCAACGAGTACTTACGAAACATTTTACGATCCTAACAGCGTCGGTACCGTTTTGCTGGAGAATAAGTCGTGCTGTTTACTTTGACAAGCGTTCAAGTTATTATGTGTAGATACATTGGACGACTGCCTTGTTTGCTGGGCAAGGTTTGGGCCCACAAATAAAATAATTTGGTTAATAATAACCGCATACCGTACAGTGTGAATCACACTTTTCGAGTGGTACCAGCTGCAGACTGCGCGAGCGTCCGAGGCAGTACCAAATGCTGTGTTATAGATCTGTTTGCTCTATATAGCGCATGGTCCAAGTGGTCCAAGCATGCGGCACTATCATGCGAAGTCTTATTGCGTCGTTATCCCTTGTTCTGTTTTATTGCCGCAAAAGGAAAAGATATATGAACTTTTTTTTTCAGTCTCGTAAGTTCACTCATCTACGACGCAAACACCTATCTTACGGAAATTGTGACCTTACAAATAGCTGTTGGATTCTCTTTATGCGATCCCCTTTGTATATTGTGCCTTACAGGGCAAAAAGGTTATGCCGATCGAAGCACGAAACTTGTGTGTAAATGTTGGTTTGCCAACCGCAGTGCTCGCTCTGTTGAGCAATGCCTTCGGCCTCTTGCAGGAGGCTAACTTAGACAGTGATTTGAAGTGTACTAGACTTAAAATGCGTGATAACGATGCTGGTGGCTGACGAAAATGTTTTACAACTCTTCGTCGAGTGAAAACCGATACATCCAATATAGTTCAACACATACACACACCGCGGCTGATGATGCGCGTCGTTTTTTTTTTTTTTTTGAACATCCAATAGAACTTTAGAGATACTGTAGGTACTGCTGCACCTAAAGGCTACGCAGTGGTTGTTCGACAACCTCGTAAGAACTGACATCCCGTAAATTGCGCTCAGAACTAGCTAAAACACCTCCAAATCGTCGCGCAGCGCGCGACCGGCAACACATTCAAGTCGCGCCGGCTCGCACAAGCCAGAGAGGAGCTAGGAAAGGCTCGTCGCGCGCCCTTTCCTCCTCGCCCGATGAAAAGGTCTATAAGACGAGCGGCCAGCTAGTCTACTGTGAATCAGCAGTTTTGCTGCTATTGATAGGCGTTTAGAGGCTCAGCCCCGCTTCGAGAAAGCGGGTGCAGAATCTTGAAAGAGCGGCCTCCGCCCCCCTCCGCCCTTCCGTCCATCTTTTGCTCGTCCAACTTTTTGTCCGATCGAATCAAAAAGCAAAAATGCCCTTTTGTCGCTTCATTTCTCGAAAGCTGATTCTAAAATATTAATGTAAACTTGCTAAATGGTGGCGATGGGCGCATGTTTCAGGATATGCAGTCGCATGATTAACACCCTTAATCTCGGTTGGCCTCAGTTTACGAGTCCATTTGCACATTTGCGTGCAGGTGCCTGGTCGAGTTATGTTCATTGCCACAGAATTTCCATTTTTCGAAGGCGAAAGCCTTAGGTGGGTATACTTTCCGTGCCATTGGCGGTGACCTTGGCGAAACCGGGCCGTAACGAAAATGGCCGACGTCGCAAAGAGTAAAATCACGTCAATAAATGCTCGGATTGACGTCAGTTTTCTAAGGGAGGTTCCTGTGAACAAAGTAAATTAGTGGCTTTGGAAAGAAAATTTGCTACATTTCAGCCGAACACCTTTTCTTAGCTCGTGGTAAGCAACGGGAGTAAATGCAGAAAATCATCTGTAACTGGTCAGTGTTCAAAGACCTGCTTCACTACACAGTGGCATAGCCAGAAATTTTGTTCGGACAGGGGGGGGGGGGGGGGGGCTCACGTTGCAGCGCGGCCTCCTCTTTATAGCATTTGCCGAGGGATCAAATACATGAATAATAACTGCATTGCCAATGTCACTGTATATTAGATGCTGCAAACGAACTATATACTGAATGCTACCCACTGTCAAGTGAAATATGTATGTTTTCACAAAAGAATATAATCGTATGTCCCAAACATTGTGGCAGAAATAACTGATATCAATGCTTCGGCGTTTTTTTCTCTATTTAATAAGTAAAAAAAATATCACACGAACTTTAGAACTATATCAGTTCGAAACCAGCAGAGCTGTGCATACAGCTGGTGTGAAAAACGTAAAGGCCATGAAAAGAACAAGTTGGGCACAAATATTTTGATAAATCTTTGTCATTCAAGAACCTTGTTTACGTTTTTGTACAGTCGCAAGCACAAGTTTGGAGACCCGTGGCATCAGCAAAAAATTTAAATATATTTAAGCGCAGCTGCGCGGCCCCGCATTGGCCTACATGTTCACCTGACCAAGCACGATATTGCAGCGGGGCTGCCAGGGAAGCCGTCACTAGGGCTGGAAGCAACAGACACACGAATGCGCACTGAAACACCTGCATGACAAGAGTGAATGAATTACCGGTCTGCGTCCGTGGACAGCCGCCCAGCCCACCTCCCTGATCGCTCCCAGAAAAAGGACTCATCCAAGAGGTTCTCAAACTTCTTGGTAACCGAACAGAGATTTTGCCTCCGCTATCACGTAGTTCACTGCGAAAAACCGGAAACAACAGTAATAGCTATCTGACCGTTCATTCGGTCGAAATGTCTGACAGATGCTATAGGCCCAGGTTACGAAGCTAGGAAGTTGGCCAGCGTTGAACTCTTGGAACCCCGCAATGAGAAGCGACGCTAAAAGCTGCCGAATCTTTGCGGACAATCCACTGAGTATTACGCACTACAGCACACTGAACATCACCCGAGGTGTCATTTCGGAGAGAGCGAGAGTGAGTGTGTGAGTGAGTGAGTGAGTGAGTGAGTGAACTTTATTTGGTCCACGATAGACGCGAGTAAACTCAACGTCACCTGGCTAGGCCCACTCGGGGACCATCAGGTCAAACCTGACGGCCCTCTCGCGCGCCCTCTGGACTGCCAGGATTTGGGAGGTTTAATCTTGGGCCTTAATAAGCGTCATCATTTCCTCTTGGGTGAAAGGGGGACCGGCAGAGGCGCAGCCCTACAGGACGTGCTCGAAGTCCGCATAACCACCACACAGGGGGCAGTCCGGGCTTGGGAACCGTTCGGGGTACATTGTGTGCAGTGCCACAGGGCTCGGGTAAGTGCTTGTTTGTAGAAGACTGAGAGTGACTGCTGGGCCCTGCAAAAGCGATGAGTTCGGCAGAGGCAGCGAGAGAGAAAAAAGCGCCTTTAATCAGCCAAAGGATGCCTTGATTTGCAGGAGTGTTTCCCTCTTCACGGGAAACCATGCGGCTTCTTGGCAGCGACCGCCTTCTCAGCCAACATTTCGAGCGATGACTTGCTACAATACGATAGCGCATGAGCGCAGTCACATAGTTTTATTTCTTATTTTGCGTGCTTTCTTTAAATGCCGAAAAATATCACCACGCAACATATAGGTTACCGCCAAAAATTAGATGGATCTGAATCCCCTATACAACGTAACAAAAGGCACTTCGCACTGCCTTGAATAATAACCATTTTGCATATCTGATCTTAGTTAATTGGTTAATTAAGCGGGGTATAAAATACTCTAAGTAGCACCACATAACCTCAAACCGTTTGTCATCGATTTCATACATCTGCGGTTTATCAGCTGTGCTGTAAGATGAAATGGAGCTGGGCAGGCTATGTAATGCGTAGGGCAGACAACCAGTGGGCCATTAGAGTTACAGAATGGATGCCAAAGGAAAGGAAGCACATTCGAGGACGGCAGATAGTTTGGTGGGGGATGAGATGGGGTAACTTTAAAGCTCCAGTTGGAATCAGCTAGCGCAAGACCATGGCGTTCTAACCTTAAAGGCGAAGCTTAAGCGTCCATCAGGTATTATTTTTATAATGTTTGGTTTAATTTATTGGAAACACCTTGTATATATAAGTAAAAGCTAAGCCGTCACATGGTATATCTGCCACAAAGAGTAATTTGATTTTCAAGCGTAGCGATTTGAGCTGCGCGCGCGTAGTCCAGTCCGGCCGTGATAATGGCAAGACGTTTCAACTCATGCCTGTTATCTTAACAAGGTACGCGTAAATTTCAAGAAAGTGAAAACAATGAGTGAAAAAAAAGAAATGCAGGAAAATCAACAAATCTACGATATATAACAATATATTTTCACAAAATCAAGAAAAAATTAAATCACCCGTTAATAAAGCAGAAACTGCGTACGAGTTCATGCAGAACTGTACGGAAAAAATTACGACGCAAGTCCACGTCGATGGAAGCGACGGTGGGGCTGGCCGCGGAACGGAGCACCGCGTGGAAGGCGACGACGGCGGGTTTGTTGACGCCTCGCGCGAAGCAGAGTACGCACACGCTGTGGCTGCGCTCAACCAGACACGCATCGGCCTTTCGCCAAGCCCCTCCGCGTGAACAGTGGCTACGGCAGCGCAGTGCTCCTGCGACGGTCAGGCGGGGGGCGGAGGCCTCGACAACCCGGGCCTGGCTTGTGGCGTCGCCTCGGGTCAGAACCCGCTGCACGAGCTGCGAGCTCGTTTCGTCTCTTGTGAACCATCGTCTTGGACAACACAGCTACAGCGAGAATCGACGCCGTGGCTTCTCCAGCCGATCCGCGAAGGGAATGACAAGGGCTGCCTCCTCTACGGTGCTTTCGGCTGAAATGTAATGATTTCACAATTAATCAGAATCGCTGTATCATCCTTCCAAAAGATCACTTGAGTGTGCATTTGTTCTCTGCTGCAATATTTTTCGGTCCAATTATGAGTTTCAATACTAAGTACCCCAATTGCAGGAACATAACAGGAAATCAAACTTTTTAATAATGCTTTTTCTTAGGGGCTGTTCGAAGTCCTTGTGTAATGGTATAACTTGCATTTCACTCCTACGCGCGTATTACCAAAATTGTCATCACGTTGCAATTGTTCTCGACAGCATATGTCAGCCCGTCATTACTTTACACGTTTTTTTTGCCGAAGGCAACCTGGCAACAGCAAAAGCCACTTACAAAAAAAACCTAGTGCTTGCCCGGCTGGTTCTTAAAAGCACCACGGGCAGTGCGATAAGGCCACACCAAAAAGAACCCAATCGCACGGTGCAGGTGCAGCGTCGCATTTCTTTTTGTCTGTGTTTTTTGCAGTACCTTAATTGCATTTAGGTAGAGCCTCAGTTTGGCCACGAACGTGTTCCAGGAGCCCAGGCACCCAGTGTACAAACCACATGCAGGTTTCTATCGCGATTGCCACTTAGTGACAAGACGTACTCCAAATAGCCCTAATATTTCGTTGGCGACAAGGCCCGCCAACTTTAGTGCATGGGGCCACTGAGATGTAGAATGCTTTGGTTTCCGTTGCAGTATATGTATGAATATTTACCTGTCAGCCGTCTCATTGACGTGGCAGCAGCCAGGAGCAAAGATGCCCAGATGCCCGCCGTGTGTCGTGCACCCTCCAGCACGTCGAGGCCGAGAGTAGCCATGGTCGAACACTGTTGTGGATACCTGAGCGCGTCCGCAGCTGTCGCGCTGCGGAGCGGCGTCCCGAGATCCGTGGCCAGTCGTCTTCCAATCCGGGTGCTGAGCCCTGCCATCAGATTTACGCCGTTGCATCATGATTGACACGAGCTGTCACAACAGTATAGCACAGCGCTGACAGTAGCTCAGCCCTATAAAGAAGGACTTCCTACTCTGCTTGTCCGAAAACGTCTCCGGATTCTTTAAATGAAGCCCTGCCAAACGAAGAAACCTAGTTGCTGCTCACAAATGGCGGCAAGTGCGCAATGCACGAGACAGCTGCCTGGTGCCTTCGTCGTTTTCTTCTTCTCACGCGCGTCTGTCCCAACCTAGGAAATGCGATGATGATGATGAGCGTGTAGTCAATTGCATATACCCATACAGGATAATTGGCCAACAGGATAATTGGCCAACATCAATATCTTGCTAAGGTACCTCTCCTCTAGAGGATCCATGCCAGAGCAGACGTAAAAACTATCTCGTGTTATTATGCATTGAAGCCTGTGATTTATCGGAATAAAATCGGGGAAACGCGACGTTAAAAAAATTACTTGAAATAGCTAGCGAACGGCTTCTGGAGCGGCTACTTGCGGGTCAAAAAAGAGGAGTACCCCTACAGAATCGCAACCTTGTGTGTTGATATGGGTCTTGGGGTACTGCCATTCATTCTGCAACATATAACGACTCATAGCAATGAAGCAAAGGAGGATTGGTCGAGAATGCAGCAGATAATGCTAAAGGGGGGCAGAAATAGAATTTCAAACACAACTTTCTGGTAATGCCCTAGTGTCACGTCTATGCTAAGATGTGTCATTTTCTTTGATACGTATTGCGAAAAATGAATGGGACGCTATCTAATAATAATATTTCTTTATTTAGCAATCCATACTATTGTGTTTTTATCGTTTTATGCAATTTTTGTAGAGGTGTCGTTTCGCCATTTATAAGTAGTATCTGTCACGTTTTCGACAGCGTAGCTAATCTCGCTCATAGGGTTCACTCTAAAAGGTACATTGACAGGAACTTCAGGCACGTTCTTGCTTCTGGTCTAAGTGAGCCGCTCATCAAGCACGGACTTTCTTCTGGTCTAAGTGATCCGCTGAGAAGTGACGTGAGTACAGGCGCACCTGGCAAGGGATCCGCGAGAAAGGAGAATACCAGCTCGCATGCAGCCACTTCCGGGACCTCACAAGATATACCGGCGGCCATGCAGGCGGCCAAAGAGATCTACGCGGCCAAGAGCAACATGGCCCGCTGGGACAATGCCCCGACTCCCGCAACGCAGCAGCGGCTTCATGAAGGGCCGACTGATGCTCAGGGACATTGCAAATCTTCCACCAAAGGTTGTCGACTCCCCTGAGCGTGACGCCATCATGACCGAAACGCAGGATACTGAGCAAGACGGCACCGTGTCAATGAAGGAAAAAATCGTAGACTAACCTATGTCGTCTGCGTGCTTCTTAACAAGCAAGAGGAAAGTCGGTCTCGAATAGAGATATGTTTTAGGTGCTAAAACGTCTGTGACATTTTGGACTAGAAATGTTTGTTTCTCAAGCACCGCAATTGTTTTGGCTGAGAACAGCGAACCGCGTTCTTGAAGTGAATTAGGCTTGTTCGTGCAGTCGACAAGGTTTATACGTAATTAGGTGAGAGAAAAAAGCAGAAGAAAAAAATTCACCGGCGACTACGACACCCCTAAATGTGAATTTTGTGCGCTGCTGCTTAGGTGTTTTGAATTCGCGATATATTGTGGCAAAGCAGCCGCCGTGAGTACCATGTCGTCCTCTCGGTGGCGGCATTGAGCCTCTGCTCGGGCAGCTCGTTTAGCAGCAGCGGCAGATGAAGCATTCCCACCGGTTTCGTCGCTCATTGTCCAGAAAGAAATCCTGAACACGGGAACGCGTGGCTCTCGCGAAGCACATTCTCGTTTGGCGGCGGCGCAGGCGAAGTTGCGCATGAGCAATGGGTCCCAAGTCCACGCCAGCTTTTTGTTTCCATATATGGTACCGGTGGACGCAGTCCTGGCAGTCCCCCTCGCTCCTCCTCACCCTTTTGTCGTACTCTCCTCCTCCGCTATTCTTCTCGCGCTCTCTTCGCTATCGCTGTCTCTCATCTCCCACTACGCTGCGCGTTCGCTGTTTCAGCCTTCGCTAGGTTATGCCGACGCCGACGCTCAACGCAAGAACGTGCACCTAAATGCTGCGCTCTAAAACGGACCGGACGGAGCGCTCTGACAATATAAAAATATAATGCTCGGGCTTGTGTGTCCTTCTTGTCACAGGTTCCTTACCTCCGTGGTCATCCCTCACCCCTTTTAGTGCATGACATGCGCACCTTGGGGATGTTTCGTCCGTTAACTCCTCATCAGTTTCTACGTATCCTTGTGTACTTTGGCTTATAAATCACCTTGTTAAGGGAACGGATGGCTCTTTATCTAAGAATTCGTATATGCGCTCTGATTATTTCTAGCTTTCCCGTTACCGCCATACTTTTCTTCGGTACAGATGTGCAGGTGTGCAATCGAGCAAGCATTACCGCACTCGAATGCGACTAATCTTCTAGATTACCAACGCCTTCTCACCTCCCGGTGCTGTCCATTTCGTCGAGAGCGAATACCTGAAATTTCCCTAACCAAGCTTAGTTGTGGTATTTCACCGTTGAACTACTCTACAGAGGCCTGGTCTGCTTCACATTCTTTACGCACACACTGTGGTCTATGCAGACAAACCTGTTTGGCAGCGATATCTACACTAGTGAACCAGCCGCGCTTGTTTATGACGTTGCGCTGCTCAGCTTTATGTCGGGGTTCAATCGCAGTCACGGCGGCCTTATTTTGATAGGGGCGAAATGCGAAAACGCTCTTGTCTTAGGCTTACCTGAACGTTAAGAGCCCCAGGTCGTCAAACCTAATCAGGAACTCCCCCCCCCCCCCTACTACGGCATGGCTCATAATCAGATTATTCTTTTTTGCGCATAAATCCCTGTAATATAATTTTATATTTTCACCCTACGGGAACTATAAGCTGGGCGTGGATTTCTCCTCGCGTAGTCTGCTTGCTGGCGGTGAGTACATGTGCTTGTAAGACATGCGATTGTTGTAAAGACTCCTTGCCTTGGCGTTACGCCGCACTCGTAATAACTTATACGGCTTTTTAGGCGACAAGCTGAAGCATCTGGCCAGGTCCTTCGTGCACTGTAATACGATCATTGATTGCCCGTACCAAGCCCACTCTGCGTTGTTATCGCCCCTTCAGATGGTCACAGACACACCACATTTATTGTCACTTTTCCCGGAAGGCGTTTCGTATTATTTAAAGCAAATGATGCAGTCGCCACCGCAATACATGAATGCAAACCTATAGCGGCATGCTGGTCTAGGTGCATTTATTACTCCGATACGACTACCTTTCCAGAAAAATATAGCCAGGTGGCACCAATGTTGCCCCTACTAACACGAAAAAAGTGTGTAATTTTAGCGTCCATCTTACGCTGCCCAACTTCCTCTTAATATATCAATATCATTCATTTCTTCTATGATCAGCTAACACATCTTTGTTACGAAGCAAGTATTTATTTCGAACTGTACAATAAAAGTCGCAGTTTAACCCGAATGGCGAAACATTAATTGCGATAGTAAATTGGTAGACAGCTTATGAAGTTAGGATATTAGTTTTATGGTCGTAGACAGTTGTAAATATTCTCTTGCTAACAAATTAACAAGCACGGTGTCACGCGCGCACAGGTATACTTGGACACATCTCGCTAGATGACCGCGGAAACTCGCCAAAACGCTGGAGTGAGAAAGCACGCCAGCAGCAGCGGGCACATTGACCTTCGCGCTGTCTTTCGTCTCGCCTCAACGCGAACGTCGAAAGCACAGCGCATACGAAGCTACCGGCACTCGGCGCGGGCACTTTGTATCCATCGCAGATCGCTTTGAAGATATGGTGCCTGCGCGGCAGCTCCGTCAGCAGCAGCCGCAAGAGCAGAACACCCCCCCCCCCCTCTGCCACCGTCTCCGTCGCCTCCTCTCCGTGCCCCGCGTGCGAATGAAGATCGGGCGCTTCCGGCCGCCTTTCTGTCTCACGTGCGCGAGATTAAGCTGCGGTTGCCGGCTCACCTTCGCACGATTCCACACACAGCGTACGGCGCGTGGTGACCGTTGTATGGCCGCTGGACTTTATACGGAGCCACACGACGACGGCGACGGGAGACATTCGCTTAGAATGCCCATATAATTGCAATCGCCATAAAACGTGGTGTTTGCACGGTCGGCACCACTGACCGTGCAAACACCACGGTAAATATTCACAGTGAAGTACCCGCACCAATAAAGCGTTTTAATGACGTTTCGGTCGGCGTCGGGCCTTCACGGCCAAAGCGAATAAACAACGTAATCAGCCATGTCAAGCTTCCTTTCATGTGCATCACTTTTACCGTGGCGTCAGTGACACGTGTGATACTTCAATGTGTAGGCGTATGACGTCATATCACGAATTTGCGCGCGGTTAGTAATTCCCTTTGACTATTATGCACAAGAACAATTTAAGGACCGCACAAAGAGCGATGGAACGAAAAATTTTAGGACTAACGTTAAGAGACAGGAAGAGAGTGGTGTGGATCAGAGAACAAACGGGGATAACCGATATTTTAGTTGACATTAAGCGGAAGAAATGGAGCTGGGCAGGCCATGTAATGCGTAGGATGGATAACCGGTGGACCATTAGAGCTACAGAATGGATACCAAGAGAAGGGAAGCGCAGTCGAGGTCGGCAGTAAACTAGGTGGGGTGATGAAGTTAGGAAATTTGCAGGCGCAAGTTGAAATACGCTAGCGCAAGACAGGGGTAATTGGAGATCGCAGGGAGAGGCCTTCGTCCTGCAGTGGACATAAAGATTATAGGCTGAATATGATGATGATTCTGCGCGGTGTCTTAACTTTGTGTGAAGATCTCGGCTATTGTTAGCTTCAATCATTTTGTTTAAATAACGCGCTATCACATAATAAAAAAATTAAAAATGCTTTTGCTCGTAACCGTAGCCATGACAGTGCAAGGACCTGTTTTTGTTAAAAATGTATACTAGTGTTACATCATAAATAAGGGACCTGGTGACCCTGTTACCGTGCCGTGACTTAGAATGACGTAGCTTATTTAACCAAAATGAAATGAAAGACAAATGCGCGATGGCATTTAACTTTAGTTCTAAAGGAGCCCTGATGAAAAATTTTGAATTTGAGATGTTTGTGTTGTTCGGTTCCTCCTAATCAATATGTTCACTGGACCAAATATTGCTGTCAAATGAGGTCGAGAAGATATTTTCATACGAGATGAAAGACTGCACTGGCGGCTCAAAGGGTGACTGTTAAAACGAGGAATCGCAGGGAATTACGTGGTGGCAGTTTCGTGTTGGACGCAGAAGGCAACATGCCGAGCCCACGTGTTTTTGAGTTCCGTTTCAACTGTCGATCACGCGACCGAGCTTTCCGTTCCCTCTGTCAACATATTACAACTCTCGCAGCAAATTAACGTGTTTTTTTTACAGCGAAGCTGTTAAGGGCTAGTTCTCCCAGGGTCGTGTCCGCGTGCAGAAAAAAACTATCATCATCAGCACTTCAGCGCCATGTGTATGGCGGTTTCCCGCCAGTTGTGCCTTAGCCCATGTGTCAAAACGGATCACTGATGTGACTGATAGGTCATGACATCAACAACATCACATGCTCGTCAGTTACGTCACGATTAACGATAATAATGTAACGTGTGGCGCATACCCGCATTGGATATGAGGGTATGACCCAGGGACAAGAAAGAAAGGAGGAAGCAAAGAAATGAAGAGAGAAAGAAAGAGGGAAGGTAAGAAACAAGTCACGTGTGGCTCACACCCGCGTTGGATATGTGGGTATCAGCCGCCGGGAGCAGGAGCGGGAGAGATCTCACAGGATCGTGACGCTGCCGAGCTGTGTGCCGCGGCTATGAACGTTGTGGCTCATACGCTAGTCTATGACGAAGGGGAGGGGGGGGGGGGGAACTGGCGCAGCAAACGCACTACTTGGTCATTGCGCCGGGCGAATACGAGACACCGGTGTCCTTGCTCTTTGACGAACATGCCGAAGACGCTCAATATAATCAATAATGATAATATATAAATTCACTATAGCAATATTTCCTACAGCAGACACACCATAGTCACAGCTTCGTTGGCTTCCATTTTCACAGTAGTGGAAGGGCTCGGATTTTTTTTTTTTTACAACTTTGAAGCAGTCTTTTTCGCAGCCTTTTTAAGCGGCCTTTTATGGCACGTTTAGTTCTAAGACATTTACCGCTGCTTGGACGCACCGTCACTGACTGCTCTACATGGCAGTCACTGAAACATATCAGAAAGTTATCATTATCTGTTAAGTAAAGGAAGCGTAGGACGCATTACTTGGAAAATCGAGTGCCGAGGCGATAATTACACCTGCTTGGCAAATGCTGCTCTTTAGAATGTTTTAAATGTTGCTGCTTTCAGAAGCGCACGCACGCGAGAGCGCTTCTGAAAAAAAGTCCCGCATCTTCATTCGCGTTAGCTTAAACTGCGGAAGAGGAAACATGAATGCGTTATTATTAACCACTAACTAATACAAAACATAGCACTGAGTGTTGAAGTACGCTTATTTTGCGGCTTTTTTCTTCCGTGTCTGGGAAACGCGAAATAGTCGCTCGCGGAACCTGCATCGATTCCAAGCGACTGTTCCGAGAAACCAAAGGCTTTGTCAAACACTACCGGAATACTTGACGCGGTAACCCTTGTACTGAAGCTCCGACCCCGTAGCTTTCCGTCGATCGATACAGAAAGTTGTCCGCGAAATATAGTGATGGTTGCTGCAGCCGATACCCTTGGTAACAGTCGGTCTTTACCAATCGCAGCTAGCGTAATTATAAAATTTATAAAATTCTCAATATGTTCGAACACATAAGCGGCACTGTCAACAGCATTTCTCGAACGAAACTTTCGTATTTTTGTTTGCAAGATTGCTGAAATGGCCGGTGCTCATCTTGTATCGCACACATATTTCACCTTCGCATTACCTCTGTCTGTGCATGCAGAGGTACTAAACTAGTTTTGGTTGCCCGAGCCAACATTGGAGCAAAAAATAATTTGCGATACCATTCTCTGTGAGCTGTTGCACAACTCACTGCTGCCTAATAAAGAGGAGTGTACTGTTATTCTAGAAGTGGCAACAGGGCATCTGCTACTTATTCACAGCTGACTGAAAGTCTGAACAAATGGTTTTGCTAGGCGCCTGCAACTAGGAATAATGACAGAACACAAGGGCGGCAATGGCGAAGCACTTCGCAAGATAACGGCAAAGGCCATCAGCACGATTCAGCTCATCCGACGCATCACCAACAAACACGGGGGTATGCGCGAAGGCAGCGTTATACGACTCATACAAGCCTTCGTCATTTCTCAAATAAAGTACACGGCAGCGTTTCACAACTGGGCTGTTGCGGAAAGGAACAATCTCAACGCTCTCATACGCAAGGCGTAAAATTGTGCGTTGGGACTTGCGCCCGGAGTCAGCACCACCAAGCTCTTAGAAATAGGCTTACACAATACGCTCGAGGAACTCATGGAGGCGCAACAAGTGTCCCAACTCAAGCGCCTATCCAAAAGCCAACCGGGAAGACACATGTTCGAAAAGCTCGGCATCACATACCATACGCAGCACGCCATCAAAGTGGAAAGTCCAAGAACCATACGCGAGCAACAATACGTTCCCCCACTGCCTCGCAACATGCACCCCCAACACCACACGGGGAGACGTAAAGCCAGAGCACAACACATGAACCAAAGTTACTCCAACGACAAGGAGGCAGTCTTCACCGACGCAGCCCGTTATCGAGACAGGAAGAGTTTCGTGGCGGCAGTTACTAGTCACCGAGGGAGCCACCTCACGAGCGTCACCGTTAACACGGCACATGCCGAAGCGGCAGAGGAAGAGACCATAGCACTGGCCCTCACACAAACCAAAGCTACATGCGTGATCTGCGATTCGCAAACGACAATTCCCAATTTTGCAAATGGACGCATCTCCCAAGAGGCTTATCACGTACTCCAGCGACATCCCATACACCAGGGAGAGGCTGACTTCGATAACCAAAGGCACGTGCTGGATCCCGGCACACACGGGACTGAGCCCCCCCCCCCCCCCCCCCGAAGCGGCTCATCGCGTTGCTCGAGGCTTCATTCACCGAGCAGCATCGGAGGAAGAGCCCCCGCGGGGTACTGCAGACGTCTGGGCGTGGGAGAATCGTATGACCAGGTTCCACGACATCACGACACACTACCAGTTACAGAGACGCGTTTACCCATTCCCTAAGGCTAGGTTAGACAAGACACAAGCATTACACTACAGACAATCACAAACGAATTCTTACAGAAACCCCAGGCTCACGCACGGCATGTATCCAGACATGTACACTACAAACACATGCGCGTCGTGTGGCGAGGTTGCCACACTTATAGACATGTTATGGGGGTGTCAGGATTTAACAGACAATTCGGGCTGTGCCGAGCCCTCCGTTTCTTCCGCCGCCAGCCTCCGCTCGCGCTGGAAGACCGCACTGCTCAGCTCGAACCTGACAGCACAACTCTGGGCCGTCCAGCGAGCCGAGGAAGCCGCTTCGAGACAAGGTCTCGGAACCGCGTCCGCGGCGGCTGCCCAGACCCACTAAAGAGACGCTGGACTCAAATCTGATTGATTTGAAAATAAAGTTTACGTTCTCTCTCTGTTTTACGGGTCACCTATTCAGACCACAGAACCTTAAACATCGGCATCATCTTGATGCGTCCTGCGGCACACTATAGGCTCACGTTCCGTCAGAACCACCAACGTCAGCGATCGAGATGCTTGCGACCGTGGACCAAGACGGGAAACGACGATGATTTGCTGTCTACTCTGTCGGGCTGCTCACCCACTTGTTTCTATCTTCATTGTTCTCGCAGGAATACGTTAGGGCTTCAGAACAGACCGGCATTACGGAGCGTCGCGGCGTCGTAGAAGTGGCGCCGTACCGAGAATTACATTTCATGGGTTTTACCGCGCGGGGCTTCAACGATAAACGTTAATTACCACACAAAGGCGGACGCAAGGAATGTGCATCGGCTAGACTTGCATTTGCGCATTTCCCTCAGGTGTGGCTTACTACTACAAGAGACCATAGACTGCTTTTTATCCGCAATTCATGCCGAGGGAAACCTGTGAGCCCCCCCCCCCCCCCCCGGCATGGTAGTAGCGAATGCCTTTCCATACCTGCCTTACTCGCAAAGGCATAATCAATGCTATTACTATCATTAACAAATGGTCCTGGCTGCAGAGGTCTGTGGGCCAGGCAAAGAATATGTGATGGGCGTGCGAATATTCGACATTTCGAATTCGACTCGAATAGTCCCTGCTATTCGAGTCGTGTTCGATTCGAGAGTTCACTATTTCAAGTTGTCGGATACATATTTCTTCCGAACACATAAGGGATGAAACAGTCATTGAAGTCTCGAGGTAGCGATGGATATGAGATCTGCTCCGAATGATTTTGCTTCAGGAGCCCGACGCTTTTTGTTGCGGAAGGGCACTAGTTCATGAGCATAGGACAGATAACTTCTGCTCAAGAATATAAAGTCATTGAATAAAAACGGCTTACTATTAAGCAGGTCATATTCGAATGCTTTCCGATATATTATTTGCCGAGTCTCGTCATGTTGGCATCACTTTAAAGCAATATGCGATGCTCTAGTATCACATTTTTTACTTCACCGAACGCAACACTGTACGTGCATCTTGTTTCATACTGTTCCCTTTGTGTCATTACTATCATTTCCATGGTGTCCCAGCTGATTTAAGACAGTTGTCTATCATTTACAAGCTTCTCAGTGGTCTGGATGTCTAATTGTGAACAGTGCTAAATGCAGCTGCCAATGCATATAAGCCTGATATCTGTTTTGATGCCGTAAAATTGAGCGCCGCTGGCTCTACTATACATTTTTCTATTCCTTGCCACCAGACAATGTAGTTATCAGATAAGCCTATCAGGCATCTCGCCATTGCAATCCAAACGCCGTATAGCCCGAACAAACCCGTATGAAGACCATCCACAGATCTTTTTTTAATGCGTAATTAAGCATTCTTTGGCGCGTACCCAAGCAATATCTGTCTGTCACGCGAAAAGTGTAAAGCCCTGTATCTGCACAATAATGCGTATTTTGCGAAGTTAAAACATTTCATTGTTATAATATTTTAAATGTTCATTATTGGTAGCTCTATAAGCGATAAGAAACAATTGAAACCAACAATTGAAACCTTATTTCGCCGACTGGACCTTCTCGACGATGTGACTACAACACTACGCTTACGGAACGTGTCCTTGAAGACAAGAAAACGCATCCTTAAGAAAACCTGGCTACGCGACGTCAGATCACTCGGACAACGCGGCAATAATTGCAGCTCACGACTGGACCTACCCTAGTACGTTCGTTCTCCTCCAACAGCGTGCGCGAGACGTACTTGTCGGCATGAACTTCCTTAACCAACACGGCGCAATCATCGACCTGAAGTCCAAGTCGATAACGCTATCCGAAGACAATGTGATATCGCCGGAGCGCTTTCTGACTCACCATGCCTTAAGTGTGCTTGAAGTTTGGGTCAGCATCCCGCCTTGCTCTAGTATCATCATTTGCGTTGGCACCAAAACACTGGAAGACGTAGGAGGCGTCGTTGAAGGCGACCAACATCTACTGCTGATTCACGAAATGTGCGTCGCAAGATGAATCGCTCGACTGCATGGACGAAAATCGAAAGTAATGCTGACAAACTTCAGCCAGGGTATAAACACCTCAGAAAGGGGACGACAATCGCATATATCGAGGAAATTGTGGAAACCAGCAATGTGGTTGCCCTCTGGGATTCTGCGGCATTTACCCCGACGGACATAGCTCCTGAACCAGCCTTCGACATCAACCTGAGTCTCCCGTTGAGTAAGCAGCAACAGCTCAATAGTCTTCTCCGGCGATACAAAGAGAGCTTTTCGATGCCATTAAGTATTCGACAAATACCAGTTGCTAAGCATCGCATAGTAACCGAGGAATGCGCTCCGCCACTCCATCAGAGCCCGTACCTAGTTTCGACGCGGAAACGAGAAGCCATAAAGCAACAAGTCGATGAAATGCTACGCGACGAAATCATCTAGCCTTCGAAGAGCCCGTGCGTGTCTCTTGTAATTTTGGTGAAGAAAAAGGACTGAACCCTGTTTCTGCATTGATTATCGTCGGCTGAACAAGATCACGAAGAAGGACGTATACATGCTCCCACGGATAGACGACGCATTAGAGCGGCTCTGCAACGCTAAGTATTTCTCATCGATGGCTCTCAAGACTGGCTACTGGCAAATAGAAGCCGACGAGAAAGATAACGAGACGACCGCTTTGATCACCCCGGACGGCCTCTACGGGTTCGACGTCATGCCATTCGAACTGTGCTCGGCACCTACAACATTCCATCGTGTGATGGACACGGTATTAGCAGGATTGAAGCGGCAGACCTGTCTCGTCTACTTCGATGAGGCCGTCATGGGAGGAATGAGAGGAGAAGGGAAGAGTGTGAGGGAATGTGAGGGAGGAGAAGAGGGTGTCACGTATCAGGGGCGACAGAAGACTATCGTATTTTGACGTCATTTGCTGCGAAGCAAGCAGATATGCGGCCTTTTTTATTGTAGTAACCATCCGGCGTGAAGTGACGGCCGCAAACGCGTAGTTCCTGGCCCTAATCGGATACCGAGAGTCCGATGCGCTGCAGCCACTCCGTTCATATGCTGCCTTGCAGAGGGACCCGATCGAGCTTGATATATCGCCGATCGCTACGTTTTCAGCCCACGACGCAACAAGGGCGAACCATGGTGCTCGCGAACAGAAAGTTCGAGGCCAGCACTGAATGCGCAGCTCACTTCAACAAGGAGCACTTTGTAATACAAGCAGACGACACTTGCTGTGTGCCGGAAGTGCTTGCGTGTAGTGATAAATTGTCATTGTCTATTCTCTTACTGTTACGTTAATTTATAGAAACAAATTACCCACAATCCCACTATTACGAACAGCATTTGTTCACCTTGAAGTCGGAAAAATTGTCGATGACGCTAGCTGGGTGACCAATCAGATAGCTAGCCCGACTGACATCAGATGGCCGACACACGTCAATTGGAGTGGGGCGGCTGAAAACTCAAGAGACTGGCGCCGCCGCGCTTGGTAGCGATCTACATTTCTAAAAACTTACGATAAATTACACGCTTTACGCGGACCGCTTAAATGTGTCACCTAATGATCAGAAAGACCTACCCTAACGACAGAGTACGTTTGTACAAAATCGGCGAAATCTTTTCACGGTCTCTTTAGGACGCGCAGTGATAATTTTGAGACTTTGTTGCTTCGGCTATATGCCACATACTCAGATCTCGTCCCACTTTGCTATGACACTCGCTTGACATGGTCGCCTGTGAGCATGGAGGCGTGAGGACGACTGTATGACCACAACGTAGTGACGGTAGAATGACGAAGCAGGAATGATATCACTCGGACGACGGAGGCGAACAACAGAGACAGGTAGATGGCAATGATATGTCGATCCTTATATTATTTCTGACGACAACGTGACGACGGCGACATAAGGACAATGAGATCACGATGACTGCATGACGATAATGTCGTAAAGGCGACGGTATGACTACAACCGAATAAAGAGGAGATTATGACAACGATATGGCACGAATAAGACGACATAGCGAATGATGGTATGACTACAGATGCACAATAGCGTCTGTGTGACGACGAGGCAATTACGACGATGGGAGTAAAACGTGGCATAATCCCGGTTGAATGACGTTTGCAAGATTACCATACAATTACGGACAAAAATGGACATCGATGGAGGGATGAAGGTGGTATGACGACAATGCCATGACGACAATGATAAAGTCACCTCGAATTGTCCTGAAAGACATTCGTGGTTGCCTTTCCCTATCCTCCTGTCTATTGTTCGTCTTTCTCTTCGGCTTTCAATCTTTCCTAATGTACTACTGTCTTCTACACTACTTCCGATCTTCTAGGCAGCGAGGGTTAACCCTATATGTGAGCAGCCAGCCTAGGTTATATCATATTTGGTTATAGTTGGAGCGTTCAGCTGATGTTTGTAGTTCCTATTTTTACAGGTTTTGCTGCGTCCTCTTGTAGGGCTGCACGGTGGGTGGCTCGCGTTACTGACGAAAAGCCCACGTTCACTTATGGAGATTCCTTCCCCCCACTCCCTGATCGCCCCCAGAAAAAGGACACATCCAACAAGTTTTCACACTTTTTGGTAACTGACAGAGAGTTTCCCCCCGCTATCCTGCAGTTCTCCGTGAAAAAGCGCAAACAACAGTAAGTGCCATCTGACCGTTCATTTGGTCGAAATGTCTGTCAGATGCTATAGGCCCAGGTTATAAAGCTACGAAATTGGCCAGCGGTGATCTCTTGGAACACCGCAATGAGAAGCAACAATATAAGCTGCCTAATCTAGAGCCCATTGCGGACATTCCACTGAGTATTACCCACTGCGGCACACTGAACATCACCCGAGGTGTCATTTCGGAGAAAGCGAGAGAGGGAATAAGCACCTTTAATGAGCATAAGGATGGCTTGATTTGCAGGAGTGGTTCCCTCTTCACGTGTATCCATGCGCCGTCTAGGCAGCGACCGCCCTATCAACCAACATTTCGAGCGAGCACTTGCTGCAATACGATAGCGCATGAGCGCAGTCACATGGTTTTATTTCTTATTTCGCGTACTTTCCTTAAATGCCGAAAAAGATCACCACGCCCCATATAAGTTGGAAAAAAAAGATGAATCTCAATCCCCTCTACAACATAACAAAACGTACTTTGCCCTAACTTGAATACTATCGATTTCGCATATTTCATCTTAGTTAATTGGCTAATTAGGCGGGTTATAAGATACTCTAAGGAGCATCACATGATGGCAAACCTTATGTCATTGATTTCATACACGTGCGGTTTATCAGCTACGCTGTAAATTTAAATGGAGCTTGGCAGGGCATTAATGCGTAGGGCAGATAACTAGTGCGCCATTAGAGTTACAGAATCGATGCCTAGTGGAGGGAAGCACATTCGACGATGGCAGAAACTTAGGTGAGCGGATGACATGAGGTAATTTGCAAACTCCATTGGAATCAGCTAGCGATATACTATCGCGTTGCAATCTTAATGGTGAAGCTGATGCGTCCTCCAAGTTTTTTATTTCAATTTTTGGTTTAGGTTACGGGAAACGCCTTGTATGTAAAGGTAAAAGCTAAGCCGCCGCATGTTATACCTGCCACAAGCAGTACTTTGATTCACAAGCGTAGCGATTTTAGCTGCGCGCGCGTAGTCCAGTCCGGCCGTGATAATTCCAAGACGTTTCGACTCATGCCTGTTATCTTAACAAGGTACGCGTAAATTCCAAGAAAGTAAAAACCATGAGTGAAAAAAAGAAATGCAGGAAAATCAACACATTTACGATATATAACAATATATTTACACAACATCTAGAAAAAATACGATCATCCGCTAATAAAGGCGAAGCTACGTATGAGTTCATGCAGGACTGTACGGAAAAAAACAGCGCCGCAAGTCCGCGTCGATGGAAGCGACCGCGGCGCTGGCCGCGGAACTGAGCAGCGCGAGGAAGGCGACGACTGCAGATTTGTTGACGCCACGCGCAAAGCAGACTACGCACAAGCTGTGGCTGCGCTCAACGCAAGCCACATCGGCCTTTCGCCAAGCCCCGCCGCGGGAACAGTGGCTACGACTGCGCAGTGCTCCTGCCACGGTCAGGCGGGGGGCGGCAGGCTCGACAACCCGGGTCTGGCTGTAGGCGTCGCCTGGAGTCACAACCCGCTGCACAAGCTGCGAGCTCGTTTCCTCTCTTGTGAACCATCGCCTTGGACAAGACAGCTTGAGCGAGAATCGACGTCGTGGCTACCGCAGCCGATCCGTGACGGCAATGACAAGTTCTGCCTCTTCCGTGGTTCTTTCCGCTGAAATATAATGATTTCACAATTAATCAGAATCGTTGTGTCATCCTCCCTAAAGATTACTTGAGTGTGTTCTCTGCTTGATTATTTTTCGGTACAATAATAAGTTTCAATACTAAGTACCCCAATTGCAGGAACATAACAGAAAATCAAACTTTTTAATCATTTTTTCTTAAGGGCTCATCGAATGACTTGCATGGTATAACGTGCATTTCACTCCTACCTAAATTACAGGAATATAACAGGAAATGAAATAACCTGTTTCATTTTTTTTTGTTACGGGCTAACCAAAGTCCTTTTATAATCGTACAACGTGCATTTCACTCCTACGCGCGTATTACCAAAATTGTCATCATGCTCCAATTGCTCTCGTCGGCATATGTCATATGTTTTTTTTTTCGCAAAATGCAACCTGAGAACGGCCAAATGCCACTTACAAACAAAAAGCCACTGCTTTCTCGGCTGGTTCTTAAAAGCACCACAGGCAGTGTGATAACGCCACTACATAAAGAACCTACCCGCACGGTACAGGTGTAGCGTCGCCTGTCGTCTTTTTGTCTGTTTTTACATTGCCTGAAATGTCTTTAGGTAGAGCCTCAACTTCCCCACAAACGAGTGTACAAACCACAAGGAGGTTTCTATTGCGATTGCCGCTTATTGAAAAGGCATACTCCAAATAGCCCTAATATTGCTCTAGCGTCAAGGCCCGCCATCTTTATTGCATGGTGCCACCGAGATGAGCACGAACTCTCGACAGAGCACTTCATTTGAAGGCTGCCTTTACAACTTTCTCTGTCAGGAACGCTTTCGTTTTGGTTGCAGAATATGTAGGGATATCCACCTGTCAGCCGTCCCGTTGACGTCGCAGCCACCAGGAGCAAAGATGCCCAGATGCCAGCCGCGTTTCATGCAGCCACGAGAACGTTGAGGCCGAGAGTAGCCATGCGCGGACTCTGTTGCGGATACCTGCGCGCGGCTGCACCTGTCGTACTTCGGAGCCGCGTCCCGCGATCCGTGGCCAGTCGTCTTCCAGTCCGGGTGCAGTGCCCTGGCATCAGATTGACGCCGTTGCATCATGATTGACACGAGCTGTCGCAACATATATAGCACTGCGCTGACAGTAGCTCAGCCGTAAAGAAGGACTTCCTACTCAGCTTGTCCAAAAACGTCGCCGGATTTTTCTAATGATGCCCTGCCGAACGAAGAAACCTTGTTGCTGCTTACAATGGTGACCAGCGCGCAATGCGCGAGACAGCTGATGATGATGATGATGATGATGATGATGATGACCTTTTCTTTGGCGCATACCCACTCACGGGGATCGGCCAAGAGTGGGGCAGATTTTATATACGTGCTAAGTGAATAAATTTAGCAAATGTCTAATTTTGTTAAATATAATAAAGCGAATAAATTCTAATACAATTCAGTGGAGAATAAATATATAAGAAAGTAGGCATACTAGTACAAGAGGGAATAAGGTAATGATAAATGGATTAATATGATTAACAATGGAACCGGTTTGATTCAACAATGAATTTCTCGATGGCGATGCATACATTCCTGTGTGAGTGTCCAAGCACAGAAGCTCCGAAAGACAGCAGTTCCGGAGAGTTCAATGGCAGGCCGAGCTGTCGCATTGCAATTTGCAATGTTCTTTTTCTTAGGGAGGAGAAACGCCGGCAGTCCAGTAAGTAGTGGTCGATCGTTTCGAATTCGTTACAGAAATGGCACAAAGGGGAGATCGCCAGACCAGATCGGTGCATGTAGAAATTTAGGCGGGGGACTCGACATCGCAGTCTTGTTAATGCCACCTCTGTTTGTCTGGATTTGCAAAAGTTCCTGCTCCAAGGGAATTGTAAGTGGTGCAGTTCGGAGGATGATGTTAGTTCTGATTTTGATGCCATAAGGGTGTATCTTCTAAACCTGGCAGACGTTATGAAACCTGTCGTTGGAAGAAGGGAACACACAGGGCCTGTAATAGAAGCCTTTGCCAGGCTATCTGCCGCTTCATTCATAAATATGCCTTTGTGACCAGGTACCCATACTAACCGCAAATTCCGCAAATGACTTGGAACCAATGAGTGCAAATTTTTTACTATATGCGACTCGCCAGGAGCAGTAAGTGAGGTGCACAAGGATAGAGAGTCTGTTAATACTACCGCGGTTGTTGTGGGAGGCTGTAGCTTACGCAAAGCTAAGACAACAGCTAGGAATTCCGCTAGGAATATTGGAGTATAGTCGGGGAGTCGAACAGAAAAAGACCAGTCTAATGCAGATGAAAAAATTCCAACCCCGGCTTTTTCCTCACTCTGCGAAGCATCTGTGGCTATAATTACGTTTGTTTAGAGCTTGTCCAAGTGATCTTGGAGTAAGCCGTTAAGAATATGCCAGGGAAGTTGCTTCGCATGGTTGGGGTATATGTTATCATAAGTAATAACCAATGAATTTTGGATGCTGCTTACCGTGATTATATCATTTAATCGTACATTTAACGGACTTAATAACGATTCTGTCTTATTCACCTGTGGCGTGTGAAACCGAGGCCACGGGACTCCAAAAAATAAAGCGGGTTGACCAATAAATATCGACTGGGATCTTCTTATTGGTGATTCATAGAGCCTTATGAATGTTTGAACAGTGAGTATTTTAAATCTCATTTCTAGGGAAGGAAGTCGTGATTCCTTGTAGAGCACGGCGTTTGCTACAAACTTTGGCAGCCCCAGACATAAACGAAGTGCTTCCCTTTCCAGCAATAGTAGTGGACGTAGTTTATAAGTAGGGGAGCCAGAGAATAAGACACAGCCGAACTCTAGTATTGGCCGGATATACATGCGGTAAATCATTAAAAGTGTGTCCCTGCGCATGCCCCATCGATTATTGCTAATCCTTTTCAATATCCCCATTGCACGGGAAGCTTTTGAGGTTATATTTTCAATATGTAGACGCCAGTTAAGGTTTCCATCATAAACAATTCCTAGGTATCTGACTTTTTCCACTTGTGGAATAGTGGAATGGCGGTACGAAAGGGATATCGTAAATGGGTCTTGTACCGGAAAGACAAGAACAGCGCTCTTATTTACATTAAGAGACAAGTGAATACTATCCAGCCAAGCTTCCAACTCGCATAAGTATTCCTGTAAGTACTCGTACAGTGCCTGAATATCATTTGCCGAAGCAAAAAACGCTATATCATCAGCGTAAACGTACGTGCATATATTCTGACGACAAGGAATGGAGCTTAGCAAGATATTAAACAAAAGCGGAGATAACACTGAGCCTTGTGGAACCCCGCGTGTTTGTCTGAATTTTCCTGATGCAATTCCACTTTGCGCACAGTAAAACTCCCTGCCCTGCAAGAACTCAGCAGTCCACGTTACGAAGTAATCAGGTAATCTAATTTCCTGCATCCTTTCTGTTAAAATAGGGTATTCCACACTATCGTATGCTTTTGAAATGTCTAATGTAACTAGGGCTGCACATTGGTTGTGGTAGCGAGCCAATTGAATTCTGCTTTCTAGGTCTACGTGTGCGCACCATATTGACATCCCTGGCCTAAATCCAATTTGACAGGGGCTCAATAATTCTCTTGTTGTCACAAATTCAATCATGCGGGTGTATAATAACCTTTCTATTAATTTTACAAAATTTGATGTTAGAGAGATCGGCCGAATATTGTCTAGTACATACCCTTTGTTTTGGTCTTTGAGCAGTGGAATCACCTTCGCGATTCTCCACACAGGAGGGATCCAAGCATATTGTATTAAGTGATTTACAGTATCTAACAGAACGTTAGGAGCGATGTCAAATAGAAGTTTAAGCATCTTAGTAGTGAGTCCATCCGGACCTGGGGCTGCAGCTGGTAAACATGAAACAGCCTCCGACAATTCCGACAAAGAAATCTCTTCGAAATCTTCAAATGTGCCCTGTCTTTGAGGAGAGGAGGGAAAACAGGTCGAGAATCGGACCTCCAAACCTCTCGCAATTACCTCTAGAGATTCTACTTTATCACTCTTGGTTAAAACTATTGACTCCAAGTTTAAGGGACGCGGAATAAATTTTTGTGATCTTAAAAACCGAAACAGTGCACGCTTATTATTTGACTTTGAAAGAAATTCAAAATGACGAACATTGTAATCATCTTTTGCCTTAGATACCGTTCTTTTAAACGTTCCAGCCATAAATTTATAGTTATTCCAGTTTCTCGGAGACTGGTTCTGCATGAGTTGTTTCCACGCAGCTTTCCGTCGCTTGTAATCCCGCGAGCAGTCGTCATTCCACCAACGCGTAGAAGTACTGTTCTTGCTAGCTTTTAACTGGAATTCTGATCTTTTGCGCGAAGCCTCTAAGATTGAGCAAATATCCTCAGCGTTCAATGCATGATTTTCAATTGTTGATTTGAAAGCGGTCTGCAAACATTTTTTAAATCTATTGAAATCCACAAATGAGTGGATTCGAGCCTCCACGGCGGACTGCGACCCTATGATTTCAAACTTAATTGGAACGTGATCACTATTTGTCCCAACATTCACTGTTTCCCATGCTGATATGGAAAGACCTGGACCCGAAAATGTAAGATCCAGCACAGATCTAAACTGTCCGCGAAGAAATGTAACTGATCCCGAATTTTGACATAGAAAATTATTACTTGTTGCGCAGTCCCACAGACGCTTACCACACTGGTCTGATCTGACTCCCCAGGATATATGATGTGAGTTGAAGTCTCCAGCCAATACAATTCCTTTACCGCATTTTGCCAGAACTAAGTCTAGTGGGCGTGTATCCTGAACACCCGAAGGAAAATATACATTAGCCAACGAGAGGGGCCTACTGCCAGGGAGAGTAATTTCTACCGCTAAAATTTCACATTCTGGAGACATCAGCTGGAATGATATATTTGCCCTGTGGCAAAACTTGCTTGATACCATAATTAATAAGCCCCCTCCTTTAGACGGACGATCTAGGCGAAACGATCTAAAATCACGTAAACAAAATAATTTTTCAGGAGATAACCAAGTTTCTTGCAGTAGAATTATATCTGGACAAAGTTGATAAGACAGAACGTTTAAATCGGTAGAAGCAGCGAATATTGATCTGCAGTTCCACTGTAGTACCCTCATCTACCTTCCGGTGATGAGAGCACCGCAGAGGCAACTGCCTCCTCCAAAATATTAGATTTTGAGTTGACTTCAGAGAGGATTTTCTTAGATTTACTAATTGAGCGTAAAGTGGTATTCTCCAGTGGAGAAAACCTCCTTTTCTGAGCCCTCACATCAATTTCCATGTTTGAGGTATCCTGTGAATCAGAATTGACTGAGCTAGTAGTGTCTTTGCTTGAGGAACCTGGAATAGGCCTAACTTGTTTTATGAGAGATGTTGCAATAACCTCATCTTCCTGAGCGTGAGGTGTAGTAGCATTCATTTCAGAGTGCATTGGTTGAGCAGTAGCAGTCGGTAATAATTGCACTAGTTGTGAGGATATAAGGCCATTAAAACATTCCGTGACGCTTTCTACAATACGCTCCATGATTTTAGCCATAGACTTTTCAATCGCTTGTGCGATTACCTCTGACAGGGTTCCATCAGCGACAGCCTGGTGTCGTGCTGTCACACTCGCATATCCATGAGCTCTTTCCTTTACGGCCACAATGGCATCTCGGCGTGAGCAACGCCTTTTGTCCATAACTTCCAGGATTTGAATTTCTTGATTTCTAGCAGGGCAGTTAGAATAATCAGCCTTGTGGGCTCCATCGCAAAGGCAACACGTGTCCGATTGAGCCGAGCAGTCACTAGCGGAATGGCTCTCCCCGCATGTACAGCAGCGAAGGCTAGATTTACAACCGCCTATGCTATGTCCGAAGCGCCAACAATTGCGGCATTGTAATGGGCGCGAGGCAAGCGGATCCACTCTGAAGATCAGAGGCCAGACCTTTATCTCAGTGGGGCAAGATGTACCCGCAAACGTGGCAATTACTGATTCTGTGGGTACACGTGCATTGTCCACTAGTCTGTTGCACCGGTAAACAGAAATTGCCCCAGCCGCGGAGAGCTTTTCTAGGGTCTCTGCCGGACTTAAATTCGAGTCCACACCACGAACTATTCCCTTGGTACAGGCAAGATGCGGAGGGATGAAGGCACTTACTTGCAATGATCCAAATGATGAGCACTTAAGTAGGTCATACACGCACGCCTGGTCTGGCGATCGGCAAACAATCCCACCCCTGCCAAACTGTCGTACATCGGTAATGTGCAAGTAGTGATGCGTGGCCGCCTGAAGCTGCGCCTGCACTGCCTTTGGGTTGTTTAGGCCGGATGGTTCCTCCATGCAAAGGCACCAGCGCCACAGGAATGCTGCTCACCCCGCTACGGAAGAAAGCTTCAAGAGGCATTTGATCAGGTGGTAGGGAGGCCGACCAAGGCGGAGATCGCCCCGGGCCATCCCCCGGAGAATTTGTCGACATCTGTGGCACTATCTGACTATATAAAAATTAAATTTCTCTCAAAACGATACTTAGCACCCACAATCAGGGAAATAAATCCGCCCGACACTTAGCCGAAACCGCAAGAGCTCACAGTTCGTAGAACCAGGCAGGGACCAGGCAGAACGATGCGTTCCTCGCTCTCGTGGTGTCTTCTCACTGAAACGGCTGCCTGGTGCGTTCTTCGTTTTCTTCTCACGCATGTCGATGACATTCTAGAAAATGTTGTGATGATGATGACGACGACCGTGAGAAAGAGAGAGAAAGAAAGGGAAAGAAAGACACGGAGATTAGCCAGTGTAAGTACGGGCTGGCTACTTGACCATTTGCATATACCCATACAGGATAATTGGCCAACATAAATATCTTGCTAAGGTACTTCTTCTCCGGAGGATCCATGCCAGAGCAGACGTAAAAATTATCTGGTGTTAGTGTGCATTGAAGCCTCTGGTTCATTAGAATAAAATCGGGTAAACGCGATGTTAAAATAAAAATTACTTGAAATTTCTACCGAACAGCTCTTCCAGCGGCTACTTGTGGCCAAAAACAGGAGTACCTCTATAGAAGCGCGACTTTGTATGTTCATTTGTGGCTTGAGGTATTGCCATTTAATCTGCAACATATAACTAATCATAGCAATGAAGCAAAGGAGGATTGGTCGATAATGCCGTAGCTAATGCTAAAAGGCAACAGTAATAGTATTTCAATAACAAATTTCTGGGAATTCCCTCAAGGCGGCGTCTTTGCTAAGATGTGTCGTTTTCTTTTATGTGTATTGTGAAAAATGATTGGGGCTATCTATTAATATTTCTCGATTTAGCAAACCATATTATTCGTATTTTTGTTCTTTTATGAGATTTTTGCAGAGGTGAAATTTTGTCACTTATATGAAGTATCTGTTGCGTTTTTGATTGCGCAGCCAATCCCACTCATAGGGTTCACTCTAAAAGGAACATTCACTGGAACATCAAGCACGTGCTTGCTTCTGGTCTAAGTGAGCCTTTGAGAAGCGACATGCATACCGCCCCACCTGCAGAGGGGTCCGGCAGAAAGGAGAAGACTAGCTCGTATGCATCCACATTCGGGACCTCACAAGAGATGCAGGTGGACATGCAGGTGGCCACAAGAGATCTGGGCGGTCATGAGCAACATGGCCCGCCGGGCGCAATGCCCGGCGGCCGCGAGGTGTCACAACGCAGTAGAGGCTTCATCGCAGTCGGATTGGTGCTCAGGGACATTGCGCACCTTCCAACAAATGTCGTTGACCCTTCCCCCCCTCCCCCCCCCCCCCGAGCATGACGCCGTCATGACCGAAACGCCGGATCCACAAATACGCGGCGCCGTGCCATGAAGACAAATCGTCAACTCCCGCCTGTCGTCTGCATGCTTCTGAGCAAGCAAAAGCATCGTTGGTCTCGAATAAAGATATGTTTTTAGGTGCTAAAGCGTCTGTGACATTTGGTTAGAAATGTTTGTTACTTAAGTACCGCCGCTTGGCTTTAGCAGCTTTGAGGTTCTGCTTCTGACGATGGAGTCTCAGGGTCTGTTCTTAACCGCGACGACCACGTTTAGTTGGGGAAACAGTGAAACGGATTGTGTACATATATTTAGGTGTGAAATAAGGGACCCTGGGTGGCCAATATTAAATCGTAGTCCTTAAATAATTATGCATGCTAACAAGGAAGATTGGCCGCACGAGTCATTTTTCGAGGCTGGTTCAAATATTGAAAAAAAAAGAAAGAACGAGTCATAGTCATTGGCGCATCTAAGACACGCGTCATTTATGTGGCGTTGGCCGCCCATCTATCTTCTTGACCAACTAAATATACGGCATATACCTAAGCTGGGGATCTGCCTAGGAGATAAGAAATGTAGAGCGTGCATTTAGGGTCGATACTATATTGGAATACAAGGAGAAAAAAGTAAAACATCTGGCATGACCCTCAGAAAAAAGCATCAACATTGGAGCGGATTCGATTCGCTGGCGTATCTTATCCAGTGTTCCCGAGAAGAACCTACTCTCCGAAGAGACGCCATGCCAGAACGCTCGCAGGAAACATTGTTTCGACTGAGAACAGCGAATCGCCTTCTTGAAGAGAATTAGGCTAGTTCGTGGAGTTTACAAGGTCGCAAGGACAGTTGTACTCTAAATCAGCAGCCAATTATTTCACGGCGGAAAAAGAATGCTTCGCCATCATTTGGGCTACCAGGAAATTCCGCCCTTACCTATACCGAGACCCTTCAAAGTCGTAAGCGACCACCATGCCTTGTTTTGGCTGGCAAACTTAACACGCCCTTCAGGACGCCTCGCACGATGGAGTCTTAGACTGAGGAAATTTGACCTCACCGTTGTCTACAAGTCAGGACGGAAGCATTGTGATGCCGACTGACTCTCACTCAGCCCCCAACCCCAGCAATTCCGGACATCGCCTTTAGTTCACAGCTTTTACGCCACGTGGCGTACGGACCTTTAGGATTTGAAATTCGCGCGATGAAGCACGAAGTGTACTGGACGATAACATAATACATGTTTTAACAATAAAAGAAAAAAGAAAAAAAAGGACCACGCCAACAGCTTTCACCGTCGAGCATGGACGAGCGCGAATCAGGAATGGCTGATCTGATAACCGCCGCGCGCATAGACAGTTTTTTCAGGGACGCCGCCATTGCGTAGGCAGTGGCGCCCTCTATGGGCAGTTGGCATGCTGGCTT